>NC_090655.1:24674450-24819450 GCF_040937935.1 Hyperolius riggenbachi | reverse complement strand
CTATATACCATGTATCCTATATTACAGTGCTGATATATATAGATATGTACATCCCTATATCTATCTCATTATACAGTGCCCTATATATTACCTTACTGCCCCATACATGCCAATGTATACTATTACTATATACCATGTATCCTATATTACAGTGCTGATATATATAGATATGTACATCCCTATATCTATCTCATTATACAGTGCCCTATATATTACCTTACTGCCCCATACATGCCATGTATACTATTACTATATACCAAGTATCCTATATTACTGTGCTGATATAAATACAGATATGTACATACAGTACATATAGCTATCTCATTATACAGTGCCCTATATATTACCTTACTGCCCCATACATGCCATGTATGCTATTACTATATACCATGTATCCTATATTACTGTGCTGATATAAATACAGATATGTACATACAGTACATATAGCTATCTCATTATACAGTGCCCTGAACATTACCTTACTGCCCCATACATGCCAATGTATACTATTACTATATACCAGGGGTAGGGAACTTATGGGTCGGGAGCCAGATGTGGCTCTTTTGATGGCTGCATCTGGCTCACAGACAAATCAGTAGGGTTTACTTCACTAAGCTACATTGCTCAAGCAGCGCAGCTTAGTCTGGCAGCGCAAGTAAAATTTTCAAAGTGCTGTAGCATGCACTACTAACTTAATCAAGCTCCGCCCAAAACTAACAGCTGCCCCAACTGTCCCACCCTGGAGCTATCAGGTCCAGTGACTTTGTAGGACGAGATCTCTGCATTTTGATTGGCCCAATAGGCTGCCTGTCATTTGACAGGCAGCCTATTGGGCCAAAACGCGGGGATCTAGTCTTACAAAGTGAATCAACCCCCAAGTCAGCTAGCTAATTGTACAAGCTGTTAGTCGGTATTTCTCCTGTCTGGCTCTCAGGGAAATTGCTAATGTTGCTGAAACCCAAGAGAAGCTGAAGACGTTTCTGGCACTTCCGCTGCTCAGAGGATCAACTGTATACACATCACCATAGCAATAGGAACGTGAGCCCTCTGCTGCGCATGCACACTTTGCCAGTTTGAAACATACTGTATGGCTCTCACAGAATTACATTTTAAAATATGTGGCGTTTATGGCTCTCTCAGCTAAAAAGGTTCCTGACCCCTGCTGTATACCATGTATCCTATATTACTATGCTGATATACAGTGGCTTGCAAAAGTATTCGGCCCCCTTGAAGTTTTCCACATTTTGTCACATTACTGCCACAAACATGAATCAATGTTATTGGAATTCCACATGAAAGACCAATACAAAGTGGTGTACATGTGAGAAGTGGAACGAAAATCATACATGATTCCAAACATTTTTTACAAATCAATAACTGCAAAGTGGGGTGTGCGTAATTATTCAGCCCCCTGAGTCAATACTTTGTAGAACCACCTTTTGCTGCAATTACAGCTGCCAGTCTTTTAGGGTATGTCTCTACCAGCTTTGCACATCTAGAGACTGAAATCCTTGCCCATTCTTCTTTGCAAAACAGCTCCAGCTCAGTCAGATTAGATGGACAGCGTTTGTGAACAGCAATTTTCAGATCTTGCCACAGATACTCGATTGGATTTAGATCTGGACTTTGGCTGGGCCATTCTAACACATGGATATGTTTTGTTTTAAACCATTCCATTGTTGCCCTGGCTTTATGTTTAGGGTTGTTGTCCTGCTGGAAGGTGAACCTCCACCCCAGTCTCAAGTCTTTTGCAGACTCCAAGAGGTTTTCTTCCAAGATTGCCCTGTATTTGGCTCCATCCATCTTCCCATCAACTCTGACCAGCTTCCCTGTCCCTGCTAAAGTGAAGCACCCCCCGAGTATGATGCTGCCACTACCATATTTGACAGTGGGGATGGTGTATTCAGAGTGATGTGCAGTGTTAGTTTTCCGCCACACATTGCGTTTTGCATTTTGGCCAAAAAGTTCCATTTTGGTCTCATCTGACCAGAGCACCTTCTTCCACATGTTTGCTGTGTCCCCCACATGCAGAGCAGGGACAAGGTCCTCCAGCACCTAAGGCTGAGACACCAAAGTGCGCCCCTCCATCCCTCCCACCCCAGCCGTCACACACTGATTGCTATTAGACTAAGAGACACAGGGCCCATAACCTCCCCAACACATTAATATCTAGTTATCTGGCTTGCAGTCACTGCTATGTATCCCATTTTCTTATTTCTTTCTGCTTTATACACAATTAGGAATGACAGCTGAATGAATTGTGCGCCCCCTCCTACACTGCGCCCTGAGGCTGGAGCCTCTCCAGCCTATGCCTCGGCCCGGCCCTGCCCACATGGCTTGTGGCAAACTGCAAACAGGACTTCTTATGCTTTCTGTTAACAATGCCTTTCTTCTTGCCACTCTTCCATAAAGGCCAACTTTGTGCAGTGCATGACTAATAGTTGTCCTATGGACAGATTTCCCCACCTGAGCTGTAGGTCTCTGCAGCTCATCCAGAGTCACCATGGGCCTCTGCATTTCTGATCAGCGCTCTCCTTGTTCGGCCTGTGAGTTTAGGTGGATGGCCTTGTCTTGGTAGGTTTACAGTTGTGCCATACTCCTTCCATTTCTGAATGATCATTTGAACAGTGCTCCGTGGCATGTTCAAGGCTTTGGAAATCTTTTTGTAGCCTAAGCCTGCTTTAAATTTCTCAATAACTTGATCCCTGACCTGTCTGGTGTGTTCTTTGGACTTCGTGATGTTGTTGCTCCCAATATTCTCTTAGACAACCTCTGAGGCTGTCACAGAGCAGCTGTATTTGTACTGACATTGGATTAGACACAGGTGCACTCTATTTAGTCATTAGCACTCATCAGGCAATGTCTATGGGTAACTGACTGCACTCAGATCAAAGGGGGCTGAATAATTACGCACATCCCACTTTGCAGTTATTTGTAAAAAAATGTTTGGAATCATGTATGATTTCCGTTCCACTTCTCACATGTACACCACTTTGTGTTGGTCTTTCATGTGGACTTCCAATAAAATTGTTTCAGGTTTGTGGCAGTAATGTGACAAAATGTGGAAAACTTCAAGGGGGCCGAATACTTTTGCAAACCACTGTATATAGATAGATAGATAGATAGATAGATAGATAGATAGATAGATAGATAGATAGATATGTACATCCCTATATCTATCTCATTATACAGTGCCCTAAACATCACCTTACTGCCCCGTACACGTCAGTGTATACTATTCTTATTACGATTATACAATTTATCCTGCATTACTGTGCTGATAGATGGATGGATGGATGGATGGATAGATAGATAGATAGATAGATAGATAGATAGATTAGATAGATAGCATCTAACTCCCCTACCCTAGTGCCTCCCTATGCAGAGTCCCTACCAGAGCTTAAATGAGAGGTTACTCACCCAGCTCTCTGCATTCCACGGACAAGATTTCCTTTCAGTCGGGGGCACCGCTAGCTACTTATTACCGAGGGTACCTCTGGCTACCCAATCCTAAGGGACACCTATAGCTACTGTATGTATGACAAGCTAGGGAAGTAAGGTAGAAGTGACAGCTGGGCCAGCCAGCACACTTGCAGTGCGGTTCGGTGGGGGTTTGTAGGTTCATAGAGGGGAAGTCTAGGGTGCCAGGACATCCGTGCCTATAGGCTCCTGTGATGCAAATCCAGGCCTGGATAGATAGATACGATATCCCAACTCTTCCTCTTTCTTCCTCATTTGTTCCACTTTCAGGACTCATATAAAAATCTATGTAAATATATGTATTTTTCTACTGAAAATTGTGTTTAACCACTTCGCATCCAGACCTTGTTTTCCCCTTATTGACCAGAGCAGTTTTGACACTTTAGCAGTGTCCCTTTTTAATCAGCCATAACTTTATCCTTACTCATGACACTTAACTGATCTAGGTATCGTTTTTTTCAGGACAAACTAGACTTTCATTGGCGGGTATTTTATCCCTAGACCAAAAAAGTTTTCTATGCATTTTAATGGGAAAGAGAGGGGGGAAATGAAAAAAATGCATTTTTTCCTCAGTTTTTATCAATTCCAGTTTAAAAATAAAAAGTACCACAGGAGATAAAAACATGTCACTAGTATTATGTCTCCCAGTATTGAAAGCAAAATGTGTCCCAAGTATCAGACCCCCCCCCCCCCTTATAGCCAGATGTGTCCCCAATATCAGTCCCCCCAGTATATCCCAATGTGTCCTCTGTGTTTGGCACCTCCCAGCATAGATAGATAGATGTATCCCCAGGATTGCTGCCCTTCATGTGTCCATATGTGTCCCCAGGAATAGTGGTCCCCCATTATAGCCAGATGCGCCCTCAGGATTTGCAGGTGCACCCAGGATTAGGGCCCCCCCACCATTATAGCCAGATCTGCCCCCAGTATAAAATTCTACATTTGAAAAAAAAAATATGTGGCCCCTCATACTTTATTCCCCCCCCCCAGCTGCACATTTTACCCCCCACCAGGGGTCCACACACCCCCATATGACCCAGCCAGATGTCCCCCCCCCCCAGGCAGCCCCCTCGGTGGCCAGATCACTATAAAAAAGGATTAGAATGCAGCCTGACTCACCTTTTCTCGTTCCAGCGATCAGCCTGCAGCCCAAGCCTCCGATTGCCGCTCTGCACACAGCCCTGTGATGCCGGTTACCGGGTCCCGGCTTGATGACGTCATCAAGCCGGGACTCGGCTATTCAGCATCACAGGGCTGCGTGCAGAGCGGCGATCAGAGGCTCGGGCTGCAGGCTGGTCGCTGGAACAGGAAAAGGTGAGTCAGACTGCTTTCTTATCATTTTTTTTTTTAGCAGATCCGACCATGGAGGGGGAGAGATGAATGATCACGCTGTTTGCTACAGCGGTGATCGTTCATCAGTGGGGGGGTCACTAATTGGCTACAAGGGAACATTTTCCCTTTCACCAATTAGTATTGCAGCTGTTAGTGCCAGGAGGTGTGCTCTGAAGCGCACCTGTTCCTGCACAACAGGGCTGCAAGCAGGTCAGTATATCTACGTCGCTGTGGCTTGGAGAGAGCCACAGCTGACGTAGATATACTGTAGCAAAGGAGAAAGTGGTTAAACTTATATATATATATATATATATATATATATATATATATATATATATATATATATATATATATACACACGTTTTGGGGGTCCCAAGAAGTTTACATTGTAAGAGGGTCCATGGATTGGGAAATGGCTCTGAAGCTAAAATTAATATGATGAAAAGTGAGGATAACACTGGTAAGCACATTCAATTTTCATTGGGCAATCACTGACCAATTTTCCAAGATTGCCAAGCTTCACATGCATTTTTCGCAATGTGAAAGCGCAGTGCAATGGAGGTAATGTGTGTTTTCCTGCTGTGGGGGGAAAAAATACAGTGTTGCATTTTTTCCTGCACGGTGTGTGTGATTCCATATTGCCGACTCTGAGCTGCTGGCCTGGCCAACGGCCAAGTGTGCCGAAACTACAAAGAATTGTCTGTGGAAAAATGCAACTGTTTTGCGCAGACTCAAGTGTGACGCTTGCCCACCTGCACAGTCTGCTGATAGCATTTAAAATCTGTTGACTCTCATGCTATATGGAGGTGGTAAAATTGGCCAATCAAAATTGAAGGTTTGTAATGGGCTTTAGACAATACAATACAATCTTAGCCCTGAGCGTGAAACGGCCGTCAGGCTCCTGCCCATTGCCCAGCATCCACTGCCACTGCACATACTCACACACACTCACACATACACTCACACACACATACATACTCTCTCACACACACATACACACACTCACATACATACTCTCACACACACACATACACACACTCACACACACATACATACTCTCACACACACACATACACACACTCACACACACATACATACTCTCACACACACACATACACACACTCACACACACATACATACTCTCTCACACACACATACACACACTCACACACACATACATACTCTCACACACACACATACACACACACACACTCACATACATACACACATACACACACTCACATACTCACACACACATACATACTCTCACACACACACATACACACACTCACATACACATACTCACATACTCACACACATACATACTCACACACACACACATACACACACACACATACACACACTCACATACACATACACTCTCTCACACACACACACACACACACACACACACTCACACTCACACACACACATACATACTCACATACTTACACACACACACACACACACACACACACACACACACACACACACACACACACACACATACTCACACTCACACACATACTCACATACTCTCACACACACACACTTACATACTCTCACACACACACACTCACATACTCACACACACACATACATACCTACATACTCTCACACATACACACACTCACACACTAACACACACACTACTTTTACCTTACATAGTTTGGTTAAAAAAGGACATTTGTCCACCAAGTCCAACCAGAATAAAAAATAAAGAAATAATGCTTAGCTATTCGCTGTTCTGTCTGTAGTTCACCTGATTAGCAGTCTGCTTGCCAGAAGGAAAGGCGTGCTGTTTAAAGGTATTAAAGGACAACTGACACGAGAGGGATATGGAGGCTGCCATATTTATTTCCTTTTAAGCAATACCAGTTGCCTGGCTATCCTGCTGATCCTCTGCCTCTGATACATTTAGCCATAGCCCCTGAACAAGCATGCAGCAGATCAGGTGTTTCTGACATATTCAGATCTGACAAGATTAGCTGCATGCTTGTTTCTGGTGTTATTCAGACACTACTGCAGCCAAATAGATCAGCAGGGCTGCCAGGCAACTGGTATTGTTTAAGAGGAAATAAATATGGCAGCCTCCATATGTTTCTCACTTCAGTTATCCTTTAAAGAGACACTGAAGCGAAAAAAAAAAATATGATATAATGAATTGGTTGTGTACTACGGATAGTTACTAGAAGATTAGTAGCAAAGAAAATATTCTCATATTTTTATTTTCAGGTATATAGTGCGTTTTCTAACATTACATCATTCTATAATATGTGCAGATTACACAACACTCAGCATTCAAAATGATTCTTTCAGAGCAGTCTGTGAACTAATGACCTCTCCTCTGGCAGAGAAAAAGTAAATATTTCAGGAACAGTTTAGATAATAAAAGTCAGATAACAGCCCTCTCCATGACTTTGAAAGTCGTAGAGCTTAATGGCTTTTTTGCATAGAAATAACAACTGGAGTTTCTTAACTCTTCCTGTACTGCAAACAATTAGACTAATTTATCTGATCTTAATGTTTTATTTCTTAGCTGTACTACACATACAAATCATAATATCATAATTTTTTTTTCGCTTCAGTGTCTCTTTAAAGGTGATATTTAGTGCACAACATGTTACTTGCCAAATGAAAGTTCATCCTTATTGACGTTGTGTGCATTTGTGCCTATCTACCTAATGTAAACATTTACATAATAACTGAAGCAGGATTCACTCTGTATCCTGGAAGGTTTTTAATCCTGACCTATAAAGTAGATTGTGGTATCCAGTGAAATGCATTGTGTACAGTGTAGATGCTGGCATGAAAGGTCAGAATAGACATGAAAGGTCAGCCACATAGGAGAGGGTTGTGATCAAAATCACATGACAGGAAATGAGGGAAATCTTTTCATTCTTTACCACATTTAAAAAAAGCCACCTGTGCCCCACTGGAGAGATTTCACCTTAAGGTGGCCAGAAATCAGGCAACTTGATGGCCGATCAACCATCCAATTCGATTTTTATAATCGTATTGGATGAAAATCGGTGCCGCCAAGTGCACACCCGACTGACAATGCGACCAATTTCGGGACGGAAACTGGCATGGTCAATCGTGCATACTGCAAGATGTCGGGCCGAAGTTGGTTGGGTGTGCGGCGGTACGGCAGACGATTTTAGAACAAGCGAGGGAACCGCTGCCGCTGCAATATATAAACGTGTGTATTTATACATTACCTGTCCGATGTCAGCCTCCATGCGGTTTACGTCCATCTCGCCGGGTTCTGCATATATGTTAGCGGCATGGATGCTCACCGCGTGGAGGCTGCTACAGGACAGATAATGTATATGTATGTATAATGTGTATGTATAATGTATAGAGATAAAAAGGGTCAGTAGTTCATAGATTTTAGCTCTGGCATACTTCAATGAATGTGTCATTGAGCAAAAACAATAAGACAGTTAAAACTTAAAAAGTAGATTTAAACATAAAATAAAACCGTGGAATATCTTAAAAAGTCATTTTTAGGAGAAGGAAGATAGATACAAGTGTTTGATTTATAAGTTTATTTTCGCTTTTGGGGTCCTTTAAAAAGGACAGATGTGTATACCTTCCTGCAGGCCTGTTTCTTGGCCCAGGCTGTCCAGGCTAAGGCTCCCTCTAGTGTACAAGGATGAAAGTGCGAAAGCAAAATTAAATTTCACAGAAACAGAGCATTGGTGGACAAGGGCCATGGCAGAGGGATAAATTCACCTGTCTCATCACCCCTCCCCCCCTATGAAGATTAAAGCTGACCCAAACCAAACATTTTTTTAATTAAAAATATTTAGTTGCAGCACTCTGACACATACAAAGATAAATAAACACTCCTTCAAGCCTATGATCATTTCAGTGCATGCTTCTCACCCTTTTTTTTTCATAGCTAAGGTTATACTGGGGGCAGCCATTAGCAATTCCTCCATTGCCGGACACCTGCTACTCCACTAGTTTGCCGGAAAAATTCCGGCAATTTGAAAGGAAGGGAGGGGTTCCTCCAATACATGTAAAATATTTTATATTTGTCATCATGCAGCTGAAAAAAGGCTGCTATTTATTATTATAATTTAGAAAATAGATTTTATTTCTGAAATCTTGTATTTTTAATTTCGGTCCGCTTTAAGGTTCAATCTCACTTAGTAGAATGTGTTGGCAGCTGGTTTCTAGGAAGGATCGGGTCACATTACCCAGCACAGTGTGCTCTACAAAGGTAGATAAGATAAGATTGTATGAGCAGAGCTGCTATAACATTGCACTCATAGGCACCAGCTCAGGGCAAACCATTCTCAGCCTGGCTCACGGATATGAAAATCCCAGGCAGTAATGCTGGGCATACACGGTGCGTTTCTTTCTTATCAATCGAGCCGCTGGTGGGCTCGATTGATAATATCCCACAGGTCCGATCACGAATGGTTCGACTCCCCGCTCAATTCCCACAGGCGGACGATGGCAGGGAATTGAGCGGGACGATAAGCAGCGCCGGCGGGGACGAGCGGTAATCGATTCGGGCGCACGAGCGGACGCGCGGGGACAAGGCGGGAGTCGATCCGGGAGCTAATCGAGCCACCAGATCGCACCGTGTATGCCTAGCACAACTAGAACAGTAATACTATGTGGACTAGGAAACGCGATCGCAATCGTGCTGCAATGCCACCACTACTCACCTAATTTCCACTAACGAGATTAAGATTTTATACAAAGCATAGAAGCTCAATTGCACCGAAAACGCCTCAGGATGAAGATTGCACTACGGAGAAAATTGTGCCGCAAATGGATTGCTCTAATGGAAATGGTCACCACCGTTTCCTTTAGTTTTAAGGGAAGGTTCAAGCAAAATAAAAAAAATGAGTTTCATTTACCTGGGACTTCTACCAGCCCCATGCAGCCATCCTGTGCCCTCGTAGTCACTCACTGCTGCTCCAGTCCCCCGCTGGCAGCTTGCCGACCTCGGTTCAATGCATACATTTTTACGCATTGAACCAGTAATGCGTAAAAATGTATGTGTTAATGTTCCTGCACTAGCGGGAATGCGTAAGAATGTACACAATGCGGCCCCCGACCTCCGAGGTCGGCAAGCTGCCAGCCGGGGACTGGAGCAGCAGTGAGTGACTATGAGGGCACAGGATGGCTGCATGGGGCTGGTAGAAGCAGAACTAGCTGGCATAGGGGGACTGGCGGAGCAGTGAGTGACTACGAGGGCACAGGATGGATACATGGGGCTGGTAGAAGCAGAACTAGCTGGTGGCGGGGGACTGGAGCAGCAGTGAGTGACTATGAGGGCACAGGATGGCTGCATGGGGCTGGTAGAAGTCCCAGGTAAGTGAAACTCATTTTTTTATTTTGCTTGGACCTTCTCTTTAAAGGATAACCGAGGTGAAAATAAACTAATGAAATAAACAATTGTATCTATCCTCCTCCTCCTCCTAAAAATGACTTTTTCAGATATTCCACAGTTTTATTTTATATTTAAATCTACTTTTTAAGTTGTTATTGTTTTATTGTTTTTGCTCAATGACACATTCATTAAGGTATGCCAGAGCTAAAATCTATGAACTATTGACCATTTTTATCTCAATTCCTGCTCTCAGAAGCCATTTTCTGCTAGGAAAGTGTTTTATAGTTATATAAGATAAATTCTTATCAGTGAGGGTCACACTGTAGTCACTTCCTGTCTGAGTCAGGACTGAGTCAGCTACTTACATACCTGATATTTAACTCTTTCAGGCAGAGAAAGAAAAAAAAGGAACACAGCATAGTTATTATTGTGCTAGGCACCGTACATACACATGTCTATCTCATCATGTCACACGTCACCTCAGGTATGGCTTGACATGCTATGGTGTTACCAGGCGGAAAACATGTGCACTGAGATGTGACCCCATGGGGGGGGGGGGGTGTCTATTCACTACAGATAGCGAACAACAGCAAGTACCCGACTGGTGCGCAGGATCAGCTGACAGGCTGCGAATACACCTCCCAGCCTCCCGTGTGAAAGAGACCTCAGTCCTCTGCTTATGCAAAATCTTTTCCCTTAGGCTGGTTTCACAGTGGGACGTTACAGGCGCACGTTAGAGCAGCCTGTAACGCACCCCACCGCACAGCAATGAAAAATCAATGGGCTGTTCACACTGCCCACGTTGCGTTACTCAGTAACGCTGCGCCATAAGACAACGTACTGCATGCAGTACTTTATAAGCGGCAGAGCCGTGTTAGACTGCTTGCACATGCGCAGTAATGTTGGGGAGGAGCGGAGAGCGGCCAGGCACATGGCTAATTAATATTCACTGCACTCAGTGACGTGTGACGTGTACTTCCTGGAGCCGCTGCTCTGTGCGTCGATTGGCCGGGCGGGACCACGTGATGCCGCATGCGTTCTCGAGTGCGCATCACGGCATCACGGACGCCAGAGTGAGCTGCACAACGCGGCTCACTCTGACGTCCACATCAGAGAGCACCAGGCGTTGCGTTAGGGGCACGTTATGCGACCTTAACTTCCCCTAAAACGCAACGTCCTGGTGTGAAACCAGCCTTAATCCATATATTGAAGACAGAGCCTCCAGGCAGGCCACTACTGCTGTGCTTTATTCTGAAAATGAGGCTTTGAAAGCAAAATAACACAGCCACACCATGTATAAATATTTATTTGGAGGGGGGGGGGGGTGTTAACACAAACAACTAAAAAAATATAAAATATCAGTTTGTAAACATTTCAAAAATTAACCCAAATCCTCGGAAGCTGATTGATACCTTGTTGTGTAGGGGAGCACCTAAGTAATCCTCCCAATGTAACGGAGATAAATACTTACAGGCTGAGATGGATTAAGATTTAACGAGAGAGGCTGCCATATTAAGGCTAGGTTCACAGTGGGACGTTACAGGCGCACGTTAGAGCAGCCTGTAACGCAGCCCACCGCACAGTAATGAAAAATCAATGGGCTGTTCACAGTGCCCACGTTGCGTTACATAGTAACGCTGCGCCACCAGACAACGTACTGCATGCAGTACTTTGGACTCGGCTGAGCCGCGTTAGACTGCTTGCACATGCTCAGTAATGTTGGGGAGGAGTGGAGAGCGGCCAGGCACATGGCTAATTAATATTCACTGCACTCAGTGACGTGCAGTGTTTACTTCCTGGAGCGGCCGCTCTGTGCGGCGATTGGCCGGCGGGACCACGTGATGCCGCATGCGCACAAGAGTGCGCATCACGGCATCACTGACGTCAGAGTGAGCTGCACAACGCGGCTCACTCTGACGTCCAGATCCAGCACCACCAGGCGTTCCGTTAGGGGGACGTTATGCGACCATAACGTCCCCTAAAACGCAACGTCCTGGTGTGAAATTAGCCTTACTTCCTTGTAGACAATTCCAGTTGCCTGGCAGTCCTGTAAATCTAGCATACGTAGTCAAAACCCTGGAACAAGCATATGGCTAATCCAGTAAAACCTGAGTCAGCTAATTCAGAGTACCTGATTTGCATATGCTTGTTCAGGGTCTATGACTAAAAAGTATTCGAAACACAGGATTAGAAGGACAGCCAGGCAACTGGTATTGTTTATAAGAAAAATAAATATGGCAGCCTCCATATCACTCTCATCTCAGGTTCACTTTAAAAGGAGAACTGTAATGAGAGGGATATGGAGGCTGCCATATTGATTCTTTTTAAAGAAGAACTGTAGTGAGAGGTATATGTAGGTTGCCATATTGATTTCCTTTTAAGCAATGCCAGTTACCTGGCATCCTGCTGAGCAATCTGCCTGCAGAATCACACCAGAAAGAAGCATGCAGCTAATCTTGTCAGATCTGCCAAAAATGTCAGAAACACCTGATCTACAGCATGCTTGTTCAGGGTCTATGGCTACACGTATTAGAGGCAGAGGATCAGCAGGACTGCCAGGCAACTTGTATTGCTTAAAAGGAAATCAATATGGCAGCATCCATATACCTCTCACTACAGTTCTCCTTTAAGATATGGACGCAATCAGAACCAGTTACCCTACCAGAAACAGCCAGGCTGGCCAGATGACTTATTACATCAGCTTCATGGCAACTAATGTTCAGGAATTAACCACTTAAAGAGACTCTGAAGCGAGTCTAAATCTGCGTTTTTATTCTATTTATGTAAAGCACTATAGCTGGTGCTAAACCGCCGCATCCCCGCGGCAAAACGAGAGGTTTATACCCCAAATCCCAGGTGCTAAATCCAGGGAGCGCTTCCTGCTTGAGGCAGAGCTTAGGGCTGTAGCTCTGCCTCTCAGCGAGTCAATCCCCGCCTCTCCCCGCCCCTCCCAATCTTCCTTTACTGAGAGAGGCGGAGATCCGCGGGCAGATTGACAGGCATGGAGGCAGAACTGCAGCTCAAAGCTCTGCCTTCATGGGCAGCAAAATCCACGACCAAGAAAGTCGTGGATGTTGCAGAGGGGATTTGGGGGGTATAAACCCCTCGTTTTGCTGTGGGGATGCAGCGGTTTAGCACTAGCTATAGTGCTTAACATTAATAAAAGTTAAAAACATGAATTTAGACTCACTTCAGGGTCTCTTTAAACGGCGGAATACCAATGAATCGCTGCACATACACGCCTCAACTGCCGTAAACCCACTCTATCAGTGTAAGCAACTCCCATTGGCTTACAGCTCCCATTGGCAGACAGGGTCATGAGCTAATGAAATCGGCCCCTGACCGGCTCACAGGTCTCTGTCGTCAGAGACAGCAGGGTGAGTGAGCGGTGATGGGCAGAGAGCAGCAGCGGTGAACTGAAATCTATGCCCTGGCAGCTGCAACAGCATCAAAACAGGGTGCAGATTTCAACTAGTGTCGTCCTCAAAGGGAACCTAAACTGAGAAGGATATGGATTTATCCTTTTAACATAATACCAGTTGCCCGACTCTCCTGCAGATCCTGTGCCTCTAATACTTTTAGCCACAGTCCCTGAACAAGCATGCAGATCAGGTGCTCTGACCGACGTCAGGCTGGATTAGCTGCATGCTTGTTTCAGGTGTGTGATTCAGCCACTACTGCAGCCAAAGATCAGCAGGACTGCCAGGCAACTGGTATTGTGTAAAAGGAAACATTCATATTCCTCTCAGTTAAAGGGGTTCTGTGGAGGGTTTAAAAAAACAAAAAACTGACACTTACCTGGGGCTTCTATCGGCCCCCTGCAGCTGTCCTGTCCCGCGCTGTCCTCTACGATCCTCTGTTCCAATTATTCTTCTAATACAATTGCGGTTGCGTGGCCATGCGCTCGGGTCTTCGGGAGCTTACTGCGCAGGCTCAGTATGAGGTTTTCTCGTACTGCGCAGTAAGCTCCCAGAGACACGAGCGGGAGCGCACAGTATTCATCTAGTTAGACGAATAATTAGACCGGGACCGGCGGCAGGGAATGGAGGATCGTAGAGGACGGCATGCAGGGGGCTGATAGAAGCCCCAGGTAAGTGTCAGTTTTTTGTTTTTTTAAACTCTCCATAGAACCCTTTAAATGGTTAATGTATTTTCAGTGTGTAATTTTAGTAGTAACTCTCCCTCTAGTGGAGAAAAGGCACATTGCACCAGTTCTAACAGTTGATTTCAAGTCCAACAAAATTCAAAACTGTAACAAGCAGGGCCGGATTACTGACCAGGCAACAAAAGCAGTCGCTTGGGGCCCCATTCAGAGTCAAAGGGGCCCCATCAGCACATAAACCAGCCCTCGCCATCCTGTCAGCGGTGGCTGGATGGTATAATGGTTAAAGGGACTCTGAGCAGTGCAGTAACTATGGAAAGATGCATATCATTTT
Source organism: Hyperolius riggenbachi (assembly GCF_040937935.1). NCBI lineage: Eukaryota > Metazoa > Chordata > Amphibia > Anura > Hyperoliidae > Hyperolius > Hyperolius riggenbachi. The sequence goes on along the minus strand of NC_090655.1, from coordinate 24,804,846 downwards.
AAAGCTCTCTATCTCCTCTTTCCAATGATATATAAACGGCCACCCTATGCCTTTTAGTTTTTGCTATTTTTGTGATCGAAATCAAGGCCACAGGACGACTTTTCTCCAAAGTCGGCAGCTCGATTCAGCACAATGCAATGAAATATAAGGAACCCAGGGGGATTTAATTACAAACATCATGCTGGTAGGTGTGAGGATGTAATGAATTAGTTGTGGGTATGCTTAAAGGCATACCCACAGGCACTGCTCGAAGTCCCTTTAAGGGCTCTGCCTCTGACACAGGAGACCAGGGTTCGAATCTCGGCTCTGCCTGTTCAGTAAGCCAGCACCTATTCAGTAGGAGACCTTAGGCAAGTCTCTGTAACACTGCTACTGCCTATAGAGCGCGCCCTAGTGGCTGCAGCTCTGGCGCTTTGAGTCCGCCAGGAGAAAAGTGTGATATAAATGTTATTTGTCTTGTCTTGTCAAATGTTGCCGTGCGCTGATGATTGTCTTCAGAGCCAGGCTCTCCTCCTAGGTCCCCCTCCTGCTACTGTGCGCTCTGCCGCTGCCCATTCCGCCCTGCCTTCCCACAGAGAACCACAGCTGCAGTAAGAATGATAGCAGCAGATGGCAAACGCTCACTCACCTATCCATGATCCAAGCGATAGAGATCCCGTCATCTGAAACCCATCTGTCACTTCTACAGTGCAGCCGCTGGCTCTGAACTTCCTGATTCTCAGATCAGACAGAAAGTAGGAAGTAGTAATAGCAGTAGTAACAGAGCGGCAGCACTGTAGAGGAGACAGATGGGCTCCGGATGACGGGACCTCTATTGCTTGGATCGCAATAGGTGAATGTGATTCATCTGGTGCTGTCATTCTCCCCCACTGCGGCTGCCTTCTCTGCTGGACTATCGTATTCACTGGGATGGAGGCTGCATGGTGGCTGTCTAGTTTGGGAGGAAATCGGTTGTTTGGTGGTGGGGGTGGTTATGTAATTCTATCTGGGGAACGGCTTCCGGTTTGGCGGTGTCCAGAGCTTTCTGCTATTGCCAGGCTGGAGATGCAGGGGGAAAGTGCTGCTGCTGTGATATCTGGCGCCCTCTTCACAGGGGTGCCCCAGCCCCTGACTGCAAATGTCCCAGCCATTCATCTCTCACTCTGCATTTTGCCGCTGCTATTCCCTGCATTGTGCACCCACAGAGAAAAGCGGGCTGTTGTCCATAGCAACCAGTAGCTTGGCTGCCCCGGTGTGTGTGGTATGTTGCTGTGCAGCTGCATCTTCTGATTCTATTACGACATGATGGGGGGCCCAAATCAGTTACTTTGCTTAGGGCCCCATTTAGCCTTAATCCGGCTCTGGTAACAAGGCATAACTTCTGCAGGGCAGCAATCAGGATGATAAAGGGACATTCTTTATAGTTTCATCGGCCAAAATGTACTTGCCTCTGCAGTGCAGCTCGATTCTCCTCCTCAATGAATTTAGCTGCTGGGTGGGTCCTCCCCTTAGTGTTACCCACTGCTGTATTTATTGTATTCTGTACAGTGCTATGGAATATAATTGGACTTTATAAATAAAATAATAAATAATCAACATGACAGCCTGCAACATTTGCCTTGTTCAATTTTGCTCGTAGTTGGGCATTTGTTGAAAACAAGATGACAAATGCACCACATAATTATGGAACAACTTTTTTTTTCGAACCCTCTGCGTCACATGATGTCCTTCAAGCTGCAAAGAAAATGGGACTGCAGTTACATCGCTCAAGGACTTTTGCGTTCAGTTGACACCACAACTACTCTGTGAAGCTGTGCATTTCCCCCACACAACCCGGAGTGAGGCCTACAAACGTCAGTATTCTTGTCCAACCACTGGTGTCCTTTGTCCATTAAATTGTCCATCCACCAGCAGCCACAAGCGGCCAGTTTTGTTAAGTTTTGATAGGCCTCAGGCTCTTAGAGGGCGGGACCATAGCATGACATCACAGTGGCAGGATTTACAAAGGGAGGGAATTGATATGCTGGAGGAAGCGGGAATGTGCTTGAGGGAGACAGGAAGAGTCTTGGATAGGGTGGCACATGGTGGTTTATGGTAGGGCTCATGGCAGACAGTTGTGCAGAGCAGGGATAGGATGGAAAGGGTGGTATAAACTGAAGTCCAGGACTTCTGGGGCAGCTGTTAGGATTATAGCTTCTGCCGTCTGGACTTTCTAGAGGTTGCTGCTTCTTCCACTTTGTCCTGCGGTTCTGGAACCAGATCTTCACTTGCGTCTCGGTTAGGTGGAGGGTCAGAGCCAGGCTCAGCCTTTCACACACCGATAGATAACGGCTGCTGCGGAATCGGCTCTCTAGCGCTACAAGCTGTTCATAGGTGAAAGCGGTACGGGCTCGGCGAGGCTTGGCGCCACCAGTGGACGACTTGGGGTTGTTCTGTCCAATCTCTGTCTTCACGGAGTCTTCTTCTGGCTCCCGGCCTTCAAGGTCTACAGAGGATCCAGCTTCATCTCCAGAGCTCAGGGCAACGTCTGTGCTCACATCTGTTTATAGGAAGAGAATAGTGATAACGAGTGAGGGTCTAATATCAGCAAATATACAATATAACATCTACTGTATGTGTCATATACTAAATCCTCTAATGCTGGGAACACATGAGACTTTTTTCTGTTCGATTCTCCACTCGATTGATTCTTTTATCTTCCGCTCATTTTTCTTATCTTTTTCCATTTACTTCTATGAGGAATCGAGCAGTAAAACGATCAAGAGGAATATCGGACATGATCGAATTTATCAATCGAACGCATCTATCGAGCAGGAAAATGAAACGTATGTTCCCAGCATAAGTCTGTAACGCTAGACTCGTGGCTTCAGATTACAGTAGAGTCTCAGTTACCCGGCATCGGCGGGGATTGGCTGATGCCAGATAAATGTGCTTTCTGGTTGCTTGAGACTCAATGTTAAAAATACCCAGTTTTTAAGCAGAGCCAAGGCAGATTCTAGACTTTTTGTTGCCTGAAGCAAACTTGAGGGAATGTGCTGCCACACCCCAACCCATCCCCCCCCCGGGTTTGGAATGATCGCACAGCACCCGATAATTTCCATTGCACATTTTAGCTGCGGTGCGCCCCCACCAAAACAAAGAACCTGCATATAGGTAGGTATCCAGGTATAGGTGACCCCAGTATAGGTTGCCAGGTATAGGTGCCACCCATATAGGAAGCCACATATAGGTGACCCTAGTATAGGTAGCCAGGTATAGGTGACCCCAGTATAGGAAGCCAGGTATAGGTGACCCTAGTATAGGTAGCCAGATATAGGTGACCCCAGTATAGGTTGCCAGGTATAGGTGCCACCCATATAGGAAGCCACATATAGGTGACCCTAGTATAGGTAGCCAGGTATAGGTGACCCCAGTATAGGAAGCCAGGTATAGGTGACCCTAGTATAGGTAGCCAGATATAGGTGACCCCAGTATAGGTTGCCAGGTATAGGTGCCACCCGTATTGGAAGCCACATATAGGTGACCATAGTATAGGTAGCCAGATATAGGTGACCTCAGTATAGGAAGCCAGGTATAGGTGACCCTAGTATATATATATATATATATATATATATATATACACAGTTGCTTGCAAAAGTATTCGGCCCCCTTGAAGTTTTCAACATTTTGTCACATTACTGCTACAAACATGAATCAATTTTATTGGAATTCCAGGTGAAAGACCAATAAAAAGTGGTGTACACATGAGAAGTGGAACAAAAATCATACACGATTCCAATCATTTTTTACAAATCAATAACTGACAAGTGCAGTCAGTTGCCGATAGACATTGCCTGATGAGTGCTAATGACTAAATAGAGTGCACCTGTGTGTAATCTAATGTCAGTACAAATACAGCTGCTCTGTGATGGCCTCAGAGGTTGTAAAAGAGAATATTGGGCGCAACAACACCATGAAGTCTAAAAAACACACCAGACAGGTCAAGGATAAAGTTATTGAGAAATTTAAAGCAGGCTTAGGCTAGAAAAAGATTTCCAAAGCCTTGAACATCCCACGGAGCACTGTTCAAGCGATCATTCAGAAATGGAAGGAGTATGGCACAACTGTACACCTACCAAGACAAGGCCGTCCACCTAAACTCACAGGCCGAACAAGGAGAGCGCTGATCAGAAATGCAGTCAAGAGGCCCATGGTGACTCTGGACGAGCTGCAGAGATCTACAGCTCAGGTGGGGGAATCTGTCCATAGGACAACTATTAGTCGTGCATTGTACAAAGTTGGCCTTTATGGAAGAGTGGCAAGAAGAAAGCCATTGTTAACAGAAAGCATAAGAAGTCCCGTTTGCAGTTTGCCACAAGCCATGTGGGGGACACAGCAACCATGTGGAAGAAGGTGCTCTGGTCAGAGGAGACCAAAATGGAACTTTTTGGCCAAAATGTAAAACGCTATGTGTGGCCGAAAACTAACACTGCACATCATTCTGAACACACCATCCCCACTGTCAAATGTGGTGGTGGCAGCATCATGCTCTGGTGGTGCTTCTCTTCAGCAGGGACAGGGAAGATGGTCAGAGTTGATGGGAAGATGGATGGAGCCAAATACAGGGCAAACTTGGAAGAACCCCTTTAACTGAGTTTATCACGAGACACAGTGTAAAAGGGCCCATTCACACTAGAAGCGCTTTTCTGAGCATTTAGCAATTAGCATTTGTTTAAAATCGCTCCCATTCACTTTCATTAAAATCGTGGTAATGAAAGTGAATGTGAACAATTTTTAAAAACCGCTAATCAATCGCAGAAAGCTCAGAAAATCGCTTCTAGTGTGAATGGGCCCACAGTGCTTTTGAAAATAAAGAAAACCCTGAGGATCCTCCATGAGGAGTTGGACTAGTCCAAAACCTGTCAGATTTTCACTATGTATTGCGATAGTAACCTAGGAGAAAAGTAATTTATAGAGCATTTTACTCAGGGGGAATGTACGCCTTATAAATGTGTACATGTATTTTATAAATATTACAGTTTTTTGCAACAGTGGTCCTTTGGGCCTCCTTACCACCAAGACGTTGCGTTTTAGGGGACGTTATAGGTCGCATAACGTGCCTCTAACGCAACGCCTGGTGGTGCTGGACGAGGACGCTACCTAGAGCCGCGTTATGCAGCTCTTGGTGCGCCTGTTTTGTGCAATGTGATGCGGAGACCACGTGATCTGCATCAGGTGGTCCCGCCGGCCAATCGCCGCACAGAGCGGCCGCTCCAGGAAGTAAACATTGCACGTCACTGAGTGCAGTGAATATTAATTAGCCAGGTGGTTTACTATGTCATGAATTTACTATATCAAAAATTGTCCTAGAAATTGCCCAGCATGCTTTGGTACAGTCTCTGCTGCAAAGGAGCAACTCTGTCCTCCCATTGGAGGTACAGTACAAGCACTTGCGCATTTGGTGGACTACAAGGTTAACCACTTCAGCCCTCAGTCATTTTCACTTTATGCATCCGAGCAATGTTCACCTCCCATTCATTAGCCTATAAATTTATCACTACTTATAACTGTATCACTACTTATCACAATGAACTGATCTAGATCTTGTTTTTTTCCGCCACCAATTAGGCTTTCTTTGGGTGGTACATTTTGCTAAGAGCCACTTTACTGTAAATGCATTTTAACACGAAGAACAAGAAAAAAACTGAAAAAATTCATTATTTGTCCGTTTTCATCCATTATAGTTTTAAAATAATACATGCCTCCATAATTAAAACTCATGTATAGTATTTGCCCATTTGTCCCGGTTATTGCACCATTTAAATTATGTCTCTATCACAATGTATGGCGACAATATTTTGTTTGGAAATAAAAGTGCATTTTTTCCGTTTTGCATCCATCACTATTTACAAGCTTATAATTAAAAAAAAAAAAAAACAGAAATATTTCAGCTTTACATTGATATTTAAAAAGTTTAGACCCTTAGGTAAATATTTACTTTTTTTTATTTTCTTTTTTAATTGTAATGTTTTTTTTTTTTTTATTAAACATTTTATTTGGGTATTTTTGGGAGGGTGGGATGTAAACAGTAATTGTTTTTTTGTAAATATGTGTTGATTTTAATTTGTTTTTAAATTTGGTTGTGGTTTTACTTTTTGGCCACAAGATGGCAGCCATGAGTTTGTTTACATGACGTCACTCTAAGGGTAACATTTACACTTAGAGCGACTTAGGGGGACGTAGGAGTCAGAAAAAGGGAAGCTTCCGAGAGAAGCTGTCGCTTTTTCTGCGGGGGAGAGGAATCAGTGATCGGTCACCATAGCCCAATTCATTGATTCCTGGGCTAACGATCCGCGGCCGGGGGCACGCGTGCATGCCCGCGATCAGCCGAGGGAGTGCACATGGCCTCCTGGAAGTAGCTAGTACGTCCAGGAGGCGAAAGTGGTTAAAGAGAGTCTGAAGCCGTTTTAAAAATCAGTTTTTACCTCGTATTTAATTTAACTGGTGATCTAAATCTACGCCCTGTTTTGGTGGGCTCCTCGCTGGCAGGGCGTAGATTTCAATCACCGCCGCAACGCGCATCCGTTTCCATCAATCCCCGCCGATCAAACCCGACGTCTCTAGCCGCAGCTCACTGGCTCTGCCTGTCTCTATGAAGGCAGAGCCATGTGAGTCGGTCAGGAGCTGATTTCATTGGCTCCTGGGCGTGTCAATCAATGTAAGCCACTCCCATTGGCTCACATTGATAGACACGGTCAGGAGCCAATGAAAGTGCCTCCTGACCGGCTTACATGACTCTGCCGTCATAGAGACGGCAGAGTCTGTCACAAGGATCCCGGCGTGTGACGGCGATTGCGGCGGGTATGCGTCGTTATTGTACCAGCGGTCTCTGGTCCTTAATGGGGCAGAGACCGCTGGTGCTTAAGTGGTTAAAGATCCTTGCCAGACCCAAAATGATGCATTCCCACGGCCGAACGAGGGTTTTATATACCCTTAAATCCCCGGGACAAAAACCTGGGAGCGCTGCCTGGTAGAGGCAGATCTTAGGGCTGTAGCTCTGCCTCTACTCGCATCAATCCCCGCTGATCGCCGCCTCTCCCTGCCCCCCTCAGTCTTCTTTCACTGAGAGGGGAGGGAGAGAGGCGGAGATCCGCGGTGTATTGATGCGAATGGAGGCAGAGCTACAGCACTAAGCACTGCCTCCCTGGGCAGCAAAATCCACGACCAGGAAAATCGTGGAATTTTGCCCTAGGATTTGAGGGTGATAAAACCCTCGTTCGGCCGGGGGATATCTTATATTTTAGGTCTGGCAAGGATCCTTAAACCAAATAAAAGGTAAAAACTGATTTTTAAAGGATACCCGAAGTAACGTGACATGATGATATAGACATGTGTATGTATAGTGCCTAGCACACAAATAACTATGCTGTGTTCCTTTTTTTCTTTCTCTGCCTTAAAGAGTTAAATATCAGGTATGTAAGTGGCTGACTCAGACAGGAAGTGACTACAGTGTGACCCTCACTGATAAGAAATTCCCCCTTTTTATCCAGGGCTGTGGAGTCGGAGTTGGAGTCGAGGAGTCGGGGAAATTTTGGGCACCCAGAGTCAGAGTTGGAGTCGAAGTCGTTAATTTCATAAACTGAGGAGTGGGAGTCGGGAGTCAGAATCAGATGATTTTTGTACAAAATCCACAGCACTGTTAAGTATTACACTAAGGAGTCGAGGAGTCGGAGTCAGGGCCATTTTGGGTACCCGGAGTCGGAGTTGGAGTCGGAGTCGTGGTTTCATAAACTGAGGAGTCGGAAGATTTTTGTACCGACTCCACAGCCCTGTTTTTATCTCTTTCTTGCTATCAGAAGCCATTTTCTGCTAGGAAAGTGTTTTATAGTTGGAATTTCTTATCAGTGAGGGTCACACTGTAGTCACTTCCTGTCTGAATCAGGACTGAGTCAGCCACTTACATACCTGATATTTAACTCTTTCAGACAGAGAAAGAAAAAAAGGAACACAGCATAGTTATTTGTGTGCTAGGCACTGTACATACACATGTCTATCTCATCATGTCACATGTCACTTCGGGTATCCTTTAAAGAGGCTTCGGAGTCTCTTTAAGTGTACCTTAGGGTTGCATAATACAGTATCCAGAGCCCCTTAAAAATCCGTCACTGAATAGAAGCAGCCACTCGCTTCCTTTGAGTGGCTCCAATACCTCCGCGGGCGGGACTTGCAGCACCAGCCTGAAGCGAGCAGCCAACCATGGGTTTCACAGTGACATATGCACCGCCCACTGACATATGGCGCATGCACCGCCCACTGACATATGGCGCATGCACCGCCCACTGACATATGGCGCATGCACCGCCCACTGTTTACTATACCCAGAGTCAGCGTCACGTAGGGGCCAAAAACATGTTTAATATTACTATAACAGAAGTTGTATTATATCTGGGATTACTAAGCCAGGCGTTTCTCCCATCGAGTTATAATATGGAGACTGATCGGGACCTGGAGAGTTAGTTTACTACACCCGAGTTTATTATAACGACATTATACTGTATAATAAGCTGCGTAGTATAATGAGCTTGTCCGGTCTGCGGTGACGAATGTCCCTGATGTAGGTGACAGGGCAGGATTGGGCTGGCAGGATTTATCAGGCCGGGTGATTAGGGAGGAATTGCCGACTTTCTTTAGCTGATGGAGAGAGCGGCTTGCGATGAGGATCGATAGCTGTCATCTCGGCTACACGGGGTCCCCTCATCAGACAGGAGGCCTGCGCACAGAGATAGGCAGCTACCACTAATGGGATATTGATCATTGTCAGGGACAGCGGTCACACTGCTAAACCTACCTGCCCCTGCCTCCCACAGGGGCCAGAGCAATTACCCAGGGCCCTTTGGCTCCAAGTAATCAGCAAGGCCTTATCTCCGCTTCAGCATCCTGGAAACGAGTGTCTGATTCCCGGGGACACTCCCAAGTCCTGTCTGCGGAAATTCAGACCAGCTTTGGTGACCGCTAGTGCTGTTATATCTCTCTCTGCGCTGGTCAGATTCAGTGCGTCTATCCTCCTATACTAAGAGCGGACCTGAACTCAGAACTTCCTCTCAACAGCAACAGCATAATAACATTTATAGATAAACATTTCTTTGTTACAGCTGATACAAATCCTGCAATAAATCTGCAGTGTGTCTACTTCCTGCTTTCATGGAAGCAGACCTAGGGTTAACATCCTGTGTCTACAAATTAGCTGCTCTACCATGGTAGACAGCCGAGAGATCAAATTACAGCTGTAATTAGACACAGATCAGGGGTAATTAGACAGGCTAAACTCTCTAAAGGCCTACACTTTGCTAACAAAATAATCCTCTTTTCTAGCAGATGAAACAATATTTGTGCAGCATAAATACTAAAAAGCAAATAAAAACTTGTTTAAATATATATAGAAGAGAGGTTCATTTTGTTAGCAAAGTGTAGGCTGGCTGAGCAGGTTACGATTGTGATTGCATGACAGATGGATTTGATAGAACCTTTCGCATTGATGTAAAATTGAACTGTATGCTTAAAGCGGATCCAAGATGAATAACTAACTATAACAAGTAACTTGTCTATATATCTTATCTAAAGTTTAGATAGTTTACACAGCAAATCTAGCTGCAAACAGCTTCAACAGTTTATGATTATTTATTCCTGTGTTACGAGAGCAGCCATATTCTGTTTGTCACATTACACACAGGCAAGCTGATCTGCATCTCCAGCCCCTAGACCAGGCATGGGCAAACTTGGCCCTCCAGCTGTTAAGGAACTACAAGTCCCACAATGCATTGCAGGAGTCTGACAGCCACAGTCATGAGTCATAAAGGCAAATGCATTGTGGGACTTGTAGTTCCTTAAGGGCTGGAACCCACAGGAGCGCTTTTGGCAGCGTTTTGGCAGCACTGCGATACGCTAGCAGTTTGCCAAAACGCTGGGCTAATGTTAATGGATGGGGCAACTTCCACAGGTTAGCGCTTCAATGTAAAGTATTGAAACGCTAGCAGAAACGCTCAGCAAAACCTAAACTGAGCGGTTTTGCTAGCGTTTTGCGGTTAAGCACACTGTAACAAAATGAAAAATAATTCACAGGACCAATCAGGATAAAAACGCAAAACGCAAAACGCTAGGCACCCGCTGGGGAAAAAAATACAATGTTGCAAAACACGACCAAAAACGCGCATGAATCCGCTTGCAAACCGCTCAGACAAAACGCTAGCGGTTGCGTTTTGCGTTTGCGGTTTTCAGTGGGTTCCAGGCCTAACAGCTGGAGGGCAGAGTTTGCCCATGACTGTGAAAACTTCACTTCCCTCTGCCTCTGAAATATCTGGCTAGTAACCTCCTCCTCCTGCCCAGACTGAGCTCCCATAAGTTTTTACTACTAAGGCTCAGAGTGCCAAGGCTCTCTGGAGAAGCTGTGGGCAAGGCTTGTTTAGTTTATTGGGAAATAGTGTTAAAAAAAAAGTATTTAGCTTGAGGAATGCCCTATAAACAATATGAAAGGAACACAATTATGCAATGAGTAAAAGTTTATCTCGGATCCACTTTAGGCCTCTTTCACACATGGACGTTGCGTTAGATGCGACGTTAAGGCCACATAACATGTCCCTAATGCAACTTATGTGAGCTTTGAAGTTGGCCGTTCTATAGAGCCGCGTTGAGCGACTCTTGATGCGTCCGTGATGCGTACTTTTTGACGCATGCGCCGGCGGAGACCACGTGAGCGGAACACTCCGCATCACGTGGTCCCGCCAGCCAATAAGCGGCCGCTCTAGGAAGTAAACACTGCAGTGCAGTGCATATTAATTAGCCATGTGGCTGGTCGCAATAGCGGACTCGCCCCGCCTCCCCGCCTCACTGAGCATGTGCAAACAGCCTAACGCCGCTATAACGTACAGCATGCAGCACTTTCTTTAAACGTGCTGCGTTACAATGTAACGCAACGTGGGCACTGTGAACAGCTCATTGATTTTTTATTGCTGTGCGGTGGGCTGCGTTACAGGCTGCTCTAACGTGCGCCTGTAACGTCCCACTGTGAAACCAGCCTTAAAGTGGACCTGAACTCTTGCACAGGACAGAAGGAAAACCGAGAAATGCTCCCTGTATGTATTTAGAGAGTTTAGCTTGTCTAATAACCCCTCATTTGTGTCTAATTACAAGTTGTAATTTGATCTCCCCCCTGTGTCACCGGACTGCCATGGCAGATAAGCTCATTTGAAAGCACAGGATGTTAATACATCTGCTTCCATGAAAGCAGGAAGTAGGAACACTGCAGATTTATTGCAGGGTTTGTATCCGCTGTAACAAAGAATTGTTTTTCTTTAAAAGGTTATTATGCAGTTGCGCATCTTGTAGAGCAGAGAGGAAGGAACACACTAGGCAGCATTGCACATGCGTTTCCATAGCACATAGTGGAAAACGCATATGTGATTCTGCCTAGTGTGTTCCTACCCTAAAGGTGCGTACACACATGCGACTATAGTCGTTTGAAACGATAGTTCCCCGATCATTTCAAACGACGATCGTTTAAAAAAAAAATCAGCCAACGACCATTAAGTCTAACGACGGACGAGCTAGATCGTTAAAAACGAACGATCTATCTTGGCGGATTTTTTTCAATGACGATCATTTGCAAAAGTAGTACATCGTTGGAAACGGTCGTTCGCACTAGGCTTAACATGCGCATTTCACTATTTCTCCCTGAAACTTCTCATTTTTATGCGCAAGCGCAATCGTTGCTTTACGTGATGTAACGTTCCTTCTAACGATCTGATCGTTACACACATTTAAAAGCTAACTTTACTTAGGTCGTTATTTCATCAATTAAACGTTCTTTCGTCGTTCACAACGAACGATCGTTGTTGTATGTGTGTACGTAGCTTTAGGAGAGCTCAACTCGTAGGTGTTTTCACTCAGATGTGATCAGTTTAACCAACAGGAAAACCAAACATTTGTGATTGTTTAAAGAAAACCTGTAATGAGAAAAAGTTCCCCTGGGGGGTACTCACCTCGAGTGGGGGATACCTCCGGATCCTATTGAGGCCTCCTGTGTCCCACGGCGGTCTCGCTGTGCCCCTCTGAACAGCGAGTATGTAAATATTTACATATGCATACGCATGCGCAGTATCGGCTCACCGCTTGGAGATAGGCGTAAATAGCTGATCGCTGTCGGTCCGCTCTACTGCGCAGGTGCAAGTCTCCTGTGCCTGTGGAGTAGAGCGGACCCGACAGAGATCGGCTATTTCCACCTATCTCTATGCTGAGAGCTGCAACAGCGCCCCCGCTGGAGGCAGGGAAGGTAAATATATTAAGCCTTGTCAGCCTTGTCGAGGGAGGATTGCCGGACACTTCAGGGGAGCCAGCGCTGGATTGCCTGCAGCTACAGGGGAGGGGGAAGCCTCATTGGGACCCTGAGGCTTCCCCCTCCCGAGGTGAGTACCCCCCAGGGGACGTTTTTTTCAGTACAGGGTCTCTTTAAACTTGCTGTTTTTTTTTTGTTTTTTTGTAATTGATCGAAACGATCACTTAAAATCCTTTTACAATTGGTTTAAAAACAGATCATTTCGAATGACTGCGTTAAAATCTTTTATGGTGTGGCCAGAATAGGACAGCAATCATCCGCGTTATAAAGCAAGGGGACTCCGCTGAAAGCGCACTGAACTCCCCTCCACCGGAGAGAGGCAAAGGACTCGTTTGGCGGCGTAAAAGGCGATTATAGGATTGAGGGGATTACAAAAATAATGAATTCACACATCAATAGAACACGTGTGAAATATTTCTGTTTAATTGTCGGAAGCAATGAAGGGGGCACAAGCCAACCACTCTGTGTGAGATAATCGATAACAGATCTCATTAGATGCGTGCGTAGGTTAAATCGGACCTGTTGTCGTTATGACCTAAATATAATTAACGGGGATTGTTAATTGTGCTTGTCACGGCTGTGTTAAATGACGTCTGATTGGATTGCCGTATTGGAGAAGAGTAGAATTAGCCAAAGAAAGGTTGACAACAGCAGGAACAATTGTGTAGTGAGACAATGCCCACTGATGATACAATCTTGACTGTACAATCTTGCCACTTCTATGTAAGATGATGGGCTACCTAAAATATCTATTTAATGCTGGGTACACACGGTGAGTTCCCGCATTGAATGCGCCGCTCGATTCCCGACGATTCGATTATTTCCGAGCATTTCCGAGGGCATTTCGATGATTTTTAGGTTGAATGCCATGTAAAGTATGGCAAATCGACCTAACGATCCATCGAAACGCGAATCGGACATGTCGGAACGCACCGTGTGTACCCAGCATAAAGTACGTTCATTCAGCCTACTTTCTACTACATAGGTTTCCTAAGATTGTACAATCAAGATGTTACCATTAGCACCCATGGTTACATCACACCTAATCGCTGCTTTTAAAGAGAACCCGAAGTGAGAGTGATATGGAGGCCAAATATTTATTTTCTTGTAAACAATGCCAGTTGGCTGGCAGTCCTTCTGATCCTCTGCCTCTCATACTAGAATACAAAAGCCATAGACCCCGACCAAGCATGCAGCAGATCAGGTACTGACTCAGCTGACACAGGTTTTACTTGATTAGCCGCATGCTTGTTCCAGGGTTTTGACTCAAACACTAATTATGCTAGAAGATCGGTATAGCTGCCAGGCAACTGGCATTGTTTACAAGGAAATAAATATGACAGCCTCCATATCCATCTCACCTCGGGTTCCCTTTAATTCAAAAAGCATTACCACATTCGGTAAGGTATAAAAAAAACAAGCTGATTTTATCGAACATGTGAAATATCAATTCACCAAGTGAATGCCTGGCTCTTCTACTGACCACATATGCTATTGCTCCGTTGTTATTGCCTGATGAAGCGGGATCAAACCTGCGAAACGCGTTGCATATTTGGAGTTCATCAATAAAATATATTGACTGTCATTACTACAGTCGTTGTGTGTCTACTTGGAGGAGGTAAGTCCACCACTACCTCCTCTATTTACCAAGAATTTGGTTTTTAAGCTCATTTAGCTTCCTTTTATCCTCTTGGCGCCTCTGTTCTCCTGCATAATATTGAGCCCACCCTGGGTGGAGGGTTGTACCCCCTTTTTCTCATCTACAGAGAGCGACTTCTTATTCCCGAGTGGGGTCAGGAAAATCTCCCCGCCTGCCTTTACAGTGGTTGCCTAATGGTCCCGCAAGGAAACTAAAATTACCGACTTTTGGAGGTAAAATACATCAATAATGTCAGTTCACAAAGATTAGAGTTTGTGGTAACACAAATGAAATGTTCGGTGTCTCCAGCCTTCAGCTGTCAGTACGGTAACTAAGGGCTCATTCACACTTGAATGTGTGAACAGCGCAGTGTTTTTTAGCGCTGGCGATTTTAGAAATCGCCCCAAAAGCACTTGTGCAATGTTTTCCTATGAGAGTGTTCACATGTGCACATTTGATTTTACTAAAATCGCAAATACGCTACATGTACCATTTTCTGAGCGCTTTGGCTCAATGGAGGGTATAGGGAAACCGCAAATTTCTGTTTGTATAGCGAATTCCCGAGCCGCTTCTATGAATAAATACATTGTATTTATTCATTTCCGAGGTTAAAGAGTTCACTTCCTGGCTGAAGTCAGGAAGTGAAAAAAAACCCCATGGCTGAGCAAAAGCGATTATAAAAGCACTTTTCTAAGCGCAAATCGCAGGTAAAAGCTCATCAAAAATAACAGTGTAAAATCGCTCAGTCATTCGGAAAGTTATAGAAGGAAGGCAACAAAGCGCAAAAAACAAACTTATAGTAACTATTTAGGAAAATAAGGCCTCTTTTCCACGAACTGTTGATAGGCAGTGAAATACCTCTCAAACTCTCACAACTGCTTGCTGATGCCTGGTAACTGCTCACTGACACCTGGCAACTGCTTGCTGAGCACACAGTTCAACTGCCCATGGAGGAGTCCTCAATTGCAAAATGCTGAACACAGGGGCGTAACTAGAAATCACAGGGCCCCCTGCAAAACTTTGGATGGAGACCCATACCCCTGCACACTGAATAGGGACTGTCTACAAATGTTTGACTACAAAAGTTTCTACGTTTCCTTATCAGTGGCTGAGCAGATGCAGTCATTAGAAAAACTGTGCAGAGAGCAGAACATTTTTTTTCTCCTTGCCCTTAGTTTTCTGTCTCTCAGGACGGGGCCCCCTGTGGGTTCTGGGCCCCACTGCGCCTGCATCCCTTGCAGGGTCTATTGTTACGCCCCTGGCTGAACAGTTAGGCCTCTTTTCCATGGAGAGATGAAGTGTGTGCTCAGCAAGCAGTTACCAGGCGTCAGTAAGCAGTTACCAGGCAGCAGCAAGCAGTTGTGAGAGTTTGAGAGGCATTTCACTGCCTATCAACAGTCCATGGAAAAGAGGCCTTAAGCCTAGTACACAATTATGATTGACCAATCACTGACCAATTTTACCTACTGCTTACTGCTGCTGCCCTATAAGGGCTTGCTGAGCACACAGTTCAACCGTCCATGGAAAAGAGGCCTGACACGTGCTATATGTGTCACATCTTTCATCCATTTTGCAAGCACTGCAATAATCCATCAAATAATGAATGAAATGCTGCATGAGGAACATTTTTGAGAATGATCACGCAGTTTTTTTTAGTAAATTACAAAACTATAACCATACGTGTGAAAAACATAGTGAACTTTGTAAAATAGGCTGAAACACCAAATGCAGGCTTTTACCGATGGAGGCTGCCATATTTATTTCCTTTTAAACAATACCAGTTGCCTGGTAGTCCTCCTGTTCCTGTGTCTCTAATATGTTTAGCCATTTACCCTGAATGAGCATGCAGCAGATCAGGTACTCTGAGGCCCAGTGCACACCGGGTGGATCCGCCGGCCGAATCCGCCTGAAAATCCGCGTGGCTAATGTATCTTTATGGGCTGGTGCACACCGGCGGTTTGAGGTTTTTAGCAAGCCGCAAACGTGCCTCTTGCTGCATGTTTGCGGTTTGCTTAAAACCTCAAATCGCCGGTGTGCACCAGCCCATAGAGATACATTAGCCACGCGGATGCGGCCGGCGAATTTCATACAAAATCCGCTCGGTGTGCACCCGGCAAATATCGGCTCTCTGCTCCGAAAACCGCTAGCGTTTTGACGATCTCATCGCGGTTTTGGTGTGCACTGGGCCTGACTCTGGTTTTACTGGATTAGCCATATTCTTGTTCCAGGGTTTTGACTCAGACACAACTTATGCTAGAAGATTAAGGCCTTTTTTCCACGGCCAGTTGATAGGCAGTGAGATGCCTCTAAAACTCTCACAACTGCTTGTTGCTGCCTGATAACTGCTTACTGCTGCCAGTTCAACAGTTCATGGAAAAGAGGCCTAACAGAGCTGCCAGGCAACAGGCGTTGTTTACAAGGAAGTAAATATGGCAGCCTCCATATCCCTCTCATCTCAGGTCCCCTTTAAGAAACACTCATTCCATACACTTTCTGCATAATAATGTTATTATGTATTAATATATCAGAGTCACATCCTCATTACAAAGTAAAATAAAAATTAATCAACCAGCTCAGGCTTGCATAAATTGCTATGTCAGAGCTCGTGCACACGTAAAAGCGCTAGCAGAATTGCAAACGCTAAGCGGTTTTGGAAGTGATTTTTCAGAGCGATTTCAGCCACCGGCCTAGAGATTTTGGGGGTAGTAATTTTTTTGTACAGTTTGAGCTGGAAGTGAACAGCTTTTTAAAAAAAAAACAAAAAAAAAAAAAACGCTTGGAAAATCGCTCTGTTCTAGTGTTTTTTAGAGCCATTTTCCACTTTCCTTTACTTAAAGCAGAACTGAAGATTGCCCTAAAACAAAGCGTTTCACTTACCTGGGACTATTGTGACGATATTGCGGACGGGAACGCAAAGAAGGATACGCGTGACCAAGGCTTCTCAGGCGCAGTTGGCGGTAACAAAACTAGCTGGTGGCGGGAGAACGGAGACTCGTGGAGAACCGGCGCGGGGCAGGAAGGCTGTAAGGGGCTGGCAGAAGCCCCAGGTAAGTGAAAGTGTTTGTTTTAGGGCAATCTTCAGTTCCACTTTAACACTAAGACTGAATCGCCTCAGAAATGCTGCAGGACCCACGTTTGCGTATGGGGAAAAGAAATCACATCGCTCTGGTGTGATCCATCCCATACAAAGACATTAGCCAATCGCTTTTCAAAGTGCTAGCGTTTTTAAAAGCGTTCAGAGGCGCTCTTGGTGTGCATCAGCCCTGTGTGTCTGTTAAGTCCCCATTTACTTTCATACTATATGGAGGTGGTAAAATTGGTCAGTGATTGGCCGAAGTTGAAGGTGTGTACCAGCCTTAAAGGACAACTGAAGTGAGAGGGATATGGAGGCTGCCATATTTATTTCCATCTAAGCAATGCCAGTTGCCAGGCCCTCCTGCTGATCCTCTGCCTCTAATACTATTAGCCATAGCCCCTGAACAAGCATGCAGCAGATCAGGTGTTTCAGACTTTAAAGTCAGATCTGACAAGACGAGCTGCATGCTTGTTTCTGGTGTGATTCAGACACTACTGCAGAGAAATAGACCAGCAGGGCTGCCAGGCAACTGGTACTGATTAAAAGGAAATAAATATGGCAGCCTCCGTATACCTCTTACTTCAGTTCCCCTTTAACTCAAGACCACCTCAGATCAGCTGCAGACATCCACTGACTTCTTTGCAAACAAAACACACAATTGTGCAGAAACCTGAGTGGTTCTTTTACCACAAAGCAAACACTTGTGAGCTTCGGGGACTGTAGGGTACATACACCCGGCATACAAATGTCTTTAGTTGCAAGTCAGGCACTAAAGACAGAGGATTGCAGCATGCGGTTTTGAGTGACAATTCGCACCAGCAACAATTGTACACACGCGACAACATACTGAGTGATCTCACAACGGAAGCAATCTGCCACAGACCTGTAAAGTGATCACCATCCTCTGCTTCCAAGCTGTCCACAAGCTGTGCGTCTTTAAGACATTCGTACACACAACACAACAACTCTAAATTGCACGACGTTCTGCACTACAAAAGTTGTGGGTAATAAGACTGCTAGGGCTTGTCTGCAGCCAGTCTTGGTCACGTCCTGCATACTCACGGAGCAATTGTTGCACAAACCGTCCTCCGTCGCCTGTTTTGAGAGATATTTGTATGCTGTGTGTATGGGCCTTGAACTATCGTTCCCTCCAAAAAAAGTGCACATTGTCATTGCTGCATCCACCCGCTCCCTATTACATTGGTATAGAGGCTGCATGCAATATTCGAAAGACACCATGGCTGACAAATGCCTGTGCAACTGCCGATTCAACTGCGTTATTCAACCCCACCTGAAGTGAGAAGGATATGGACGCTGACATATTTTATTAGTTTTAAACAATGCACATTGCCTGGCAGTTCTTCTGATCCTCTGCCTCTAATACTTTTAGCCATAGACCCAGAACAAGCATTCAGATCAGGTGCTCTGACTGAAGTCTGACTGGATTAGCTGCATGCTTTTTTCAGGTGTGTGTTCAGACACTACTGATGTCAGAAATGTCAACAGGACTGCCAGGCAACTGATATTATTTAACAGGAAATAAATATGGCAGCCTCCATATCCCTCTCACTTCTGGTCAGTGTTGCCAACTCATCCCTTTAATTACTGACACATATGAATTATACAGGTTTTGTGGCTAGGTAGATGCAGTTAAGGCACTGATTATGTGCAAATAGCCCCAGAACCTGTAGAACTTAGATGTGTCAGTAATTAAAGGGATGAGTTGACAACACTGCTTCCGGTGTCTTTTAAACACTTCCAAGAGAATACACTAATTAAGGACAACAGATTGAGCTCTGGGGGACCGTGCTGCGCAACTACTACAAAAACAACTGTACGTCTGGTTCCTTAGGCAAGTGCCTATCTCACCTGCCGTTACCAGTTAGTGGCGTCCAACTGTCTCACCTGTTTCCTCCTCAAGTGCTTCAGTCTCTTCAGAACTCTCACTTCTTCCTCTCTTGTTGCCAACTTGACTCAAAATGTCCACAATGAAGAAAGGAGTGTGGAGGTGCTTCCGATTAACGCTAACTTTTTCTTCCGCACCCTCACAGTTGAACATGCCCATGATGACCCAGCTGAGGTCAGTAGGGTCCGTCCAAGCCTCAGACGTAGCAAAGCGTCCTGTGCAGCCGATGAGAAGCGCAGAGTCAGGCGAGGGGCAGAGGACAGATCTGATCGCTGCAGTCCCCTCAGCCTCTGACTCTCTCTGATGACAGGTGTCTATATGAGTCTCCGGGTGGGTTTAGAGTGGGCAATCCATAGAGGAGGAGACACAGCAAGCAGCCACGAGACAAGGAGGGGGGGGGGGGGAAGGAGGGGATGCTAAACTGTAACAGTGACAAGACAGGAGGCGGAGGAGAGCAGTCTATCTTTGGTACCCAGTCCATTTATCTGTCCTTGGTGTCCTGCCATTGTACTCTTTCATGGCCACAATTACCGCGCGTGTTACACGACCCCATCCAGTAAATGCTGCTCTTTTCAGCCTGCATCTGCCCATAATCTCAATCATCTATTTAATTCCTCATCCATTTGGTCTCAGTCTCCAAATTAGTATTGGTTGGTTAGGTATAATGTGAGTTTCAGGGTGCTGATTAAAACAAAGACCTGAGCTCATCATTGTTCTCCGGTGTAAGATTGATGCGGACCTAAAATAACTCACTGTGGAAACAAAACAGGAGAATATTTGTGCTCAGAGAGTAACCAGAGATAACAAGGCTTACACAGAAGAAAGTGACGTCCCAGTGAAAACATACATGTGTACGAAGGCCAATGATGACCACGATTGACCAATTTTGCCACCTCCATGTAGTAGGAAACTCAACAGATTTTGAATAGACAAGACAAGACAAATAACACTTATATAGCACTTTTCTCCTGACAGACTCAAAGCGCCAGAGCTGCAGCCATTAGGGCGCACTCTATAGGCAGTAGCCGTGTTAGGGAGACTGGCCCAAGGTCTCCTACTGAATAGGTGCTGGCTTACTGAACAGGCAGAGCCAAGATTCAAACCCAGATCTCCTGTGTCAGAGGCAGAGCCCTTAACCATTACACCATCCAGCCACTGAATACTATGAACGGACTGTGTAGGTGGACCCTCATACTACATTGAGGTGCTAAGTTTGGTCAGCGATTGCCAAATCAAAATTGAGGGTGTGTACACACTTGAGACAAAAGTCTTTGGAAAATGAAAGATCACGGACCAATTTTCCCCCTTCCATGTAATATGAGGGCATACCTACAAAGTTCGCCATTGTGTAATCCCCTAAGATTTTTTGCCTTAAATTTCCGCATGCGGTCAAAGTGCGCAAATGATGCGGACAGTTACCGCAAAATTCAGTAATTTCAGCAAAAGATCCAAATTCACAATGAAAACACATTATTTCTGCCTTAAAGGGAAGGTTCACGCAGGAGCTGTAAACAATAGAAATCCAAATCCACTTACCTGGGGCTTCCTCCAGCCCGTGGCAGGCAGGAGGTGCCCTCGCCGCCGCTCCGCAGGCTCCCGGTGGTCTCCGGTGGCGAGCCCGACCTGGCCAGACCGGCTGCCAGGTCGGGCTGCTTCTGCGCTCCAAGTTGCGTGTCACTTGTGCGCGCTGACGTCATCGGACATCCTCCGGGCTGTACTGCGCAGGCGCAGAAGTTGTGAGCCTGCGCAGTACAGCCCGGAGGACGTCCGATGACGTCAGCACGCACAAGTGACACGCAACTTGGAGCGCAGAAACAGCCCGGCCTGGCAGCCGGCTTGGCCAGGTCGGGCTCGCCACCGGAGACCACCGGGAGCCTGCGGAGCGGCGGCGAGGGCACCTCCTGCCTGCCACGGGCTGGAGGAAGCCCCAGGTAAGTGGATTTGGATTTCTATCATTTACAGCTCCTGCGTGAACCTTCCCTTTAAGTACCGATTTTTCATCACCTACAAGTAGCAGGTGATATATTTAGCTTCCAATTGACTTTAAATGGAGTCTGGAGGCTTAAAGTGAACCAGAGACGAAGCACCCTCACGTATTTTACCCTATATATCAGTGGGAACATTAGAGAAAACACCTACCCTGCTCTCTGTTTCATCCTTCACTGCTCAGCCTGCTTGTTATCAGCCCTGATAAAATCCCAGACTGAGCATTCAGTCTGGCTTTGCTCAGGAATCATTATAGCAGAGCCAGAAGGGGGCAGGCTTGGGCTTGAAAATATATCAGAGAAGACAGACTCAGCTATAATGATTCCAGAGATGAAGCATCCTTATGTATTTTACCATATATATCAGTTGGGACATTAGAGAAAACACCTATCGTTCTCTCTAGTTTCATTCTTCACTGCTCAGCCTGCTTGTTATCAGTTCTGATAAAATTCTCCACTGAGCATTCAGTCTGGCTATGCTCAGGAATCATTATTAGCTGAGTCCGTCTTTTCAAGCCCAAGCCTGCCCCCTTCTGGCTCTGCTATAATGACTCAGCTATAATGATTCCTGAGCAAAGCCAGACTGAATGCTCAGTGGGGGATTTTATCAGGGCTGATAACAAGCAGGCTGAGCAGTGAAGAATGAAACAGAGAGCAGGGTAGGCGTTTTCTCTAATGTTCCCACTGATATATATAGTGAAATACATGAGGGTGCTTTGTCTCTGGTTCACTTTAAATGCTGTGTTTGCTGAACTTAGAAACATTTTTAGGGGGACGATTTTTTAATGCTACTTTTTTTTACGCATGTTTACCGCAAGTCTAATGCCTGTTTACGGGTGCTGCCGCACTTTTTTTCCCGCAATATACCCGCATGTGGAAAACAAGCGGAAAATTTTTGTGAATGTGGAAAAAATGCGGACATTACCGCTGGCAGTAATTTAGCGGTAAAAAATCCCTTACCGCATACCTGATTGTGAATAGAGCCCAATATCTGATGACCCTCATACTATATGGAGTGGGTAAAAGTGGTCATCGATTGGCCAATCATAACTGAACGTCTGTAACAGGCTTTATTTTAAACAGAAGATGAAATGTATTTCCTAGGAGAAAACTTATAGGAAAAAGTGAATTGGATCGGGCCCATGGTGTGTCATTTAGAGGGAACATGAGGTCAGAGGGATATAGAGGCGGCCATATTTATTTCCTTTTAAACAATACCAGTTGCCTGGCAGTCCTCCTGATCCTGTATCTCTAATACTTTTAGCCATAGATCCTGAACAAGCATGCAGCAGATCAGGTGCTCTGACTCAGCTGACTCAAGTTTTACTGGATTAGACATATGCTTGTTCCCAGGTTTTGAGTCTTCTTATGCCAGAAGATCAACATGGCTGCCAGGCAACTGGTATTGTTTACAAGGAAATAAATATGGTAGCCTCCATATCCCACTCACCTCAGGTTCCCTTTAATAGTCTTGTCTGTCATTATGGGGCACATGTGTTTTCGCCTGCGTTGTCTAGAAACATGCTGCAGACTGCATTTGAATGAGTCGGTTCATTAGGGTGCAGGGATGTGCACATACCTACCATCCAGTTATACGGGCAGTGTAGTTGCAGGTTTTAGCAAATTACGTTAACCTCCTGAGCGATAATCCCGAGCTGAGCTCGGGGTACATCGCGCAAGAGGATTTCTCAGGCCCTGGTGGGCCGATTTGCATAATTTTTTTTTTGTTACACGCAGCTAGCATTTTGCTAGCTGCGAGTAACTTCCGATCGCCGCCGCTCGCCGCCGATCCGCCGCCGCTCGCCGTGCCGTGCAGTCCCCCCCCTCCCCGACCCCTTGCGCAGCCTGGCCAATCAGTGCCAGGCAGCGCTGAGGGGTGGATCTGGACTCCCTCCGACGTCACGACGTCCATGACGTCGGTGACGTCATCCCGCCCCGTCGCCATGGCGACCGGGGAAGCCCAGCAGGAAATCCCGTTCTGAACGGGATTTCCTGCTTGCTCTGATCGCCGAAGGCGATCGGAGTGGGTGGGGGGATGCCGCTGCGCTGCGGCTATCATGTAGCAAGCCCTGGGCTCGCTACATGATTTAAAAAATAAAAAATTTAAAAAAATAGTGCTGCGCCACCTCCTGGGCGATATAATTGTATCGCCCAGAGGGTTAATGTGCAATGCAGTCTCCAAGCAGCAGTAACCCTGTGTTATCGCTCCCAATAGAAGCCTTCAGCAAGTCTTCACTGTGAGCAGCAAGACCTGATTACTGCTGCTTGGCCAGCAAGTGGATTTCCTCAGCTTTTCCAGCTCCCAGTCCGACACCGCCAGTCTCCATAGTGTAACTGAGCCTCAGAATATGAAAATCACTGGACATTGGTCATTCGTTCTTTAGCAGAGGTCACCGGCATGGAAAAGCCATTGGGCAGGCTAGGCAACAAGGAACACTCATTATTGCAGTGGCTGAATAGTGTGCTGGCTAAAGGCTCTGCCTCTGACACAGGAGACCAGGGTTTGAATCTTGGCTCTTCCTGGTCAGTAAGCCAGCACCTATTCGGTGAGGAGACCTTGGGCAAGACTCCCTAACTGCAGTTTTGGAGTCCGCCAGGAGAAAAGCGCAATATAACTGTTATTTGTCTTGTCTTGTTTCTATTGCATCATCAGGTCATGCAAAAGCTAGATGAAAAAAAACAAAACTGGGTCTTTGCTGATCCCCCACCTCCCCTATCTTGTCAGAAAACGGAGAGGGGTGTAGCTATTCTACACAAGTGCAGAATATACTATTAGCAGACTTTAGAACATAGTTTAAGCTAACTAAACGGCGGTTAGTGATTGCCCTGATATAGGTATCTCCGGTGTTTCTGTCGTTAATACTAATTAGAGGCTTCCTAGAAAATACTACAACCACTGTTTTGGGAAGACAAAAGTCCAAATATTTACAGTGTCACAGCCTTCAACATGTTTCACCCTGAAGGGCTTCTTCAGGAAGTGAAAAACGTGTATAGCACCCCCCCCCCCCCCCCCTCCCAGCAGGTTTTTCCAAAGCCTTCCAGTCTGTGCAGTCAAAACAGGCCAGAAGTTGGTGTTTCGCCATATTTGACCGCACTTTAGCGGACTTCAGAACCGGTTTTGCTGATTCCAGTCACCTCCTGTAGGTGGGGCCTAAGTGGATGAGACAGTGGTCGGAAGGAACCCAGTGCTTCCCATGCGATGGCCTTATTGGCATCTTTCAGGACTGTGTCACATTGGTTAAGGGTGCTCGCATTCCTAGTGGGGCAGGCAACGTGCTGGTGGAAACGTGGCAGCTCCTGGCGGAGGCTAGCTTTGTTGAAATAGCTCATTACGATGAACAAGGAGTCTGGAAGGGATGTCTCCCAATGCGTGATGCTATCAGCATCAGGCAGGATGCACACACCTACAAGGACGAGGGAGAACTCTGTGGGCGAGTAGATCCGTCTACAGTTAGCAAGTAGGAGTTCGAGCATGGGGGTGCACTTCTTGTCTAATACCGATGTGTTGGGGCACCATGAGGAGCTGATGTAAAAGCAGATGACTCCACCTTTCTTATTCCCCAGTTGCGGTCCGCCCAGATGAAGATAAAGCCTGGGAGAAGTAGGGTATTGTCTGGAATTTCCTCATGTAGCAATGCCTCTGTGAAGCAGTGGACCGGGGTGTTGCAGCCGATCTCCCTCTTGCCGGAGAGGAAGTGACGTTTTTTCATCTTGTTGGGGACGGAGCAAATGTTTGCCAGGGAGCCGAGGGGATGGCTGATCACAGACCCTTTTTCCTCAGCCTCACAAGGGCACCCGCTTAACTGCCCCTTCGCCACTGACCCTCATGGGCCCTTGAGGCAGGGCCAGTAATTTGTAGGATGTGGCTCCAGACAGAGTTAAATAGGAGCCTGCCCTCTGGGTGAGAGGCTCTGCGTGGTTCCCACTGAATGAGCTGCGACCTGGTGTCACCTGGCTTTTTTAGAAAGTTTTGGAGGAGGCTAGCATCCACTAGGCCCCTAGACTCTCTCCAGGCCCTGGGCAACTGCCTAGGTTTGCTTTTTGGAGGCAGAGGCACTTAGAGTTACACTGATCTGCAGCTGTTGTATACTTCGTTTTTTACTGCCTGATGAAGCAGGGTTACGCCTGTGAAACGCGTTGCACAATTTCTTGGAGTGTATAAATAAAACTTTTCACTCTTGAAATGGACTGTTTGTCTGCTTGAGGAGGTAAGTCCACCACTACCTTCTTTTTATTTATGTTTTTAAATTTTTTTATTGGATTTTATTCTTTTGCCGCCTCTGTTCCCTTCATACAATTTTGGAGGGTCCAGCTCAGCTCTGAATGCAGCCTAACGGTTTCCAGCAGGGCTGTTGAGTCAGTACAAAAATCATCCGACTCCAACTCCGACTCCTCAGTTTATGGAACCACTGACTCCAACTCCGAACTCCAGATACCCCAAATTGCTCTGACTCCTACTCCACAGCCCTTGCATGGCTATGGAGTGGGTATAAAAATCATCCGACTCCTCAGTTTATGAAACCACCGACTGCGACTCCCGGTACCCAAAAATGTCTCCGACTCCACAGCCCTGGTTTCCAGGACTACCTCACATTCTGGAATCAGACATTTTCCCCGCTTCACCGAGGTGAACAAAGCTCAGTCCCCCCTGAAATAACAGATATGACACGCTGGTAAAACGCATACTGATCTCTCCACCGTGACTCTATAATAGTAACATTCTTACCGATCCACTAATACACCGGCGTGTCTCTGAAGGCCTCAGAGCCGCCTGGCATAGCAGTGTGACATTATTACCTCATAACACAGAGACTTCCACCATACCGGACGGCTGCTAGCAGCAGGATTACCATTTCTTTACAGGCCTGCTTTATACCTTCATTTATATTCTGTCCCCGTGCTGCCTGTAAATTGCTTTGATCCTGGGTGTGTTTCACCCCCCAACCTGTCCCAATGACTCTAGCAAGCTGAAATCAATATTCCCAGCATGTGGCGGGCTCTGATAAGAACGCACTGTGCGGTCTTACCCATCGCAAGCGTGGCGCGCTGGATTCTGTATTACACACCATGCAGAGCAGCGGCTGCTGTAACTTGTACCGACACGGAGAACGCAAAAACACCTTTCACAGCATGTCAGACGTCTCATATGAGGTGTCTGCTGTCTCAATAAACAACCGCGACTATTAAAGCGGACCTGAACTCTTGCGTAGCACAGAAGGAAAACAGAGAAATGCGCCCTGTATGTATTTAGAGAGTTTAGCCTGTCTAATGCCCCCTCATCTGTCTCTAACCACAAGTTGTATTTTGATCCCTCAGCTGTGTCAGCTGACTGCCACAGCAGAGAGTGAATTGGTAAGCACAGGATGTTAACAATATGTCTCCTTCCATGAAAGCAGGAAGTAGATACACCGCATATTCATTGCAGGATTTCTATCATCAGTAACAAATAAATGTTTTTCTTTAAAGGTTATTATGATGTTGCTTATCTTTTACAGCAGAGAAGACGCTCTGTGTTCAGGTCCACCTTAAAGGGGAACGCCAGCCTAAACAAACACACTGTCATTCAGTTACATTAGCTATATTAATTAAAATAGATATGGTAGGTAATAAAATCTCTTACCCACCCTGTTTTAAAAGAACAGGCAAATGTTTGTGATTTCATGGGGGCAGCCATCTTGTTCATGGGGGCAGCCATCTTTTTGGTTGAAAGTAGGTGACATGGAGCATATGATGACAGTTCCAACTGTCCTGTGTCCTGATCACCCCTCTCAGCTGCATGCGCTAGGCTTCAAATCTCAAATTCAAAAAAAAAAAAGAAAAAAATATTACACCAAAACAGCAGAACGAGAACAACAACATCAGAAATCCCACCATGCTTTGCACAGCATCAGGGGAAAAATGCCCGGGCAGTTTTCTTCTGTACAGCTAAAAATGAGTTTTAGATAAGACAAACAAAGTTATGATGCTGTGAAACTGTTAAAGAAACATCAAGCCTTTTCAGTGCTGGAGGTTCACTTTAAGGCAGTACCATAATAGCGGGAAAAATATAGACCTACTGTAGACGAGTTCATTCTTACAATTCACAGAGTTTACAATATTAGTTTGAGGCTGCTCTCGCACACATGCGCTGTGCGAAAACACAAACATGTTGCTGTAATTGGATTTCACTGCGTTTTTTTGCGCAATTCTTGTATGCAGTTTTACATTTTGGAAATGCATTCGCATGCGTTTTAACGCATAGCGTTAAAATACATCGATTTCAAAAAACACTTTCATGCAGAACACAAAAGCTGAGTGTATGCAAGCGTTTTCGCGCACGTTTTCATGCGCAATTGCAAATTTTCGCACGCAATTTTCACGCACAATCGTGAATTTTCACATACAATTGCATGCGGAAATTCGCGATTGCGCATGAAAACGTTAGCGCGGCCGTGATATCAGTTATCTTATCACGGTTTAGTGACTCAAGCCCATTGTGTGCACCACTGTGTGACAACTCACTGCACAGCACATGTGAACTAGAATGTGAAAGTCTATGGAGTGTAGTATAGCCTTGTAGATAGCACACGATGTGCTGTGTGATGAAACTGCCAGCACTACACACAGCGTGAAAGAGCCCTAGGCAAGAGGATTGTAGAATAGAAAGAGTGATGTCATTTAGGTGACCTTCTCACTGTCCTCTTGTAAGCAAATAACCTTCCCCAACAGGGGCTTCTCCTAAAACAATGAATTCTCCTGCCGCTTCTCCTAATACTACAGTACCCCCTCCTAACGGATGTGGTGGGTCATAATCCATGATAGGGGCTCCCTTCCAGGCACAAGTTTCAGTACTATGCTAGTAGCACTAGTAACTCCCCGTCCCCCCAGGTAGTGCCTAACACTTTACTTCCCTGACCCTAACAATTCAGCCTCCCCTAACCTACCCCCCAGGTAGTGCCTAACACGTACTTCCCCTCCCCCTCTCCTAACTCTTGTTAGCTTGCTCCTAACTGATGCTTATTGCTAAAAAAGCACTCCTCATCCTCAACAGCTCTTTTGAGAGCTAATGTTGTTCTTGTGATCTATTTTTTTTTGTGTGTGTGTGTGTGTCCCACCTAGGTGGAGGGAGAGGTCAGTATGCCACACTAGGATTCCAGGCTGGGCCTCTTCACTTTAAAAGTGTCCCAGGCGGGGGCGGAGCTTCCCACGGGTGGGCAGGGCTTGTCGGGGGCGGAGCTTATTTTGCACTGCGAGAGGGGCCTTTTTTTGAAGACTTTGAAAAGGGGGGTGCCTGGGCACCCAGAGCACCCCCTGTGCACGTGCCTGGTCCCACAGACACTTGTGTTGCATATACAGCCCTGTCAGTCAGTCGCAGCTGTTGGACCTTGGCTCCTTGGTAATTCCTACTGTGCCACTGCCAGGCCCAGCACATTCAGTGACTACCTGTGTGTGTGTGTGACAGCTGCACATTTGTAATACCAATCCCTGCATACCTGTTCCGTAGTGCACCTACCTACGTGACCGCAAGCAGTGTTATATTATATACCAGTCAGTCGCTGCACCTGTTCACAGTACCTGTGTGTGTGACAGCAGCACATTTGTAATACCAATCACTGCATACCTACCTGTTCAGTGCACCTACCTACGTGAGCGCACGCAGTGTTATATACCTCCAGTCACTGCACCTGTTCATGGTACCTGTGTGTGTGACAGCTGCACATTGTATTGATACCAGTCACTGCATACCTGTTTACTGCACCTGGGTGACTGCACATTGTATTAGTTAAGTCAGTGCATACCTTTCACTTCATCCCCCCTCTCCCAATATGGGCAAAACAGGCAGAGGCAGGCCACCCGGCAAGTCTGTTCGAGGTCGTGCTGTCCTGCGTCCCTGGACCACAGTACAGTGTTTAGAAGGCGCGTGCCATCAACCCCCAAGATTGTCAGGATGTAGTTGACCATTTAACACAGAACACCTCATCTTCTTTAGTTTCTGCACGGAACCGTGACATATCTTCCTCCTCCTGCTCTGATTCTGCACAGAAAATGCTCAGAAATCCTGACAAGTGGAAACAGCCCCATCCTCTTGTATTGCCCATGCGAATTCGCATGCGGGATGCGCATCCGAATTCGCGATAGTGGAAACGGGCCCTCCAGCATCCATTTGATACAATATAACCTTTCCCCACCTTAAAAGACACTTGGAGTTAGAGGTATGTGGAGGCTGCCATTTTTAATTCATTTTAAGCAATACCAGTTGCCTGGCTGTCCTGCTGATCCTCTGCTCTAATACTTTTAGCCACAGCCCCTGAACAAGCATGCAGCAGATCAAGTGTTTCTGATATTATTGTCAGATCTGACAAGATTAGCTACATGCTTGTTCCTGGTGTGATTCAGACACTACTGCTGCCAAATAGATCAGCAGGGCTGCCAGGCAACTGGTATAAAAAGAAATAAATATGGCAGCCTCCTACACTTCTATGGCAGCCTCCTACACTTCTTGCTTCATGTTCCCTTTAAGAAAACTAAATGAAAGTTTAAGTCATAGTTACACTGTATCTCCTGCACAATGGCACACTTAGAATAAGCCTGGATTTTTCCCATTATCCGTGAAAGAATATAAATAGCAGCAGCCACCCTGACACTTACCCTCTCTATAGTAACTCCCACCCTATAACAACTCTGTAATAGTAACTTCTCCTGCAGAGGCCTCAGAGACTACATGTCCCATCATGCAGCGCGCCTGGACGTCTCGGAGGCGTGGCTTACGCCCGGCAAGTCGGCTGTAGAGAGCGGCCAGACATGGCGTCCTGGTGTCGGGGGGTCCGGGCCGTGCTGCTGGATGTCAGCGGAGTTCTGTATGACAGCGGAGGCCCGGAGGGGGGCGCTGCTATCCCCGGCTCTGTGGAGGCAGTGAGCAGGTGAGACGGGGAGCGCCGGAGGGGCGGAGCTTACACTGGTGGTGGGCGTGGTTTAGAGTGGAAGACTCACCTGTGCCAGTCACAGTATGGCGGCCAGACAGTGCTGTACATGGTATTCTGACTTTATAAAGTTCATGAAAGACAAGCATAATCGCCTGTGAATTCGCAAGAACCCATTCGCCTAAGGGCCTGTTTCGGCGTTTCCACTTGTGCAGTGGGAATCGCCGCGGAAAAAAATTTGCATGCAGTTGTATGCAAATTTTCAAGTGAATTCGCATACGATTTCGCATGGATGACTATACGAATTTAACCATTGCAGTGCCTGTGTGCTTTTCCATTGTTTCTATGCGAAGTCGTATGCGAATTTTCTATCAGGGCCCGTTTCCACTTGTGAGGTGCAGAATCGCCGCTGATTCCCCGCTGACGAAATCGCATTCGAGTGCGATTCCGCATGCGTATTTCACCGCAATTTGGCATGCGATTTCGCATAGGTTAGTATTGATACGATTTTAACCATGTCACTGCCTGTGTGATTTAACATTACTTTCTATGCGAAATCGCATATGAAATCGCGGTAAAATATGCATGCCAAAACCGCATGTGATTTCCCTATTAAATACATTAATGGTGATTCGCATAGTGGTATGCGAATTCTGCGGGGTCTACCGTGCAGATTTTTTCTGCACAGAAAAACGCTCAGAAATCCTGACAAGTGGAAACAGGCCCATCCACTTGTATTGCCCATGCGAATTCGCATGCGGGATGTGCTTGCAAATTCGCGATAGTGGAAACGGGCCCCTACATACAATGATAGTCAATGGAGAGTCGCAATTCTGTTTAAAAATTGTGTTTTCGCATGCGCAGACAAACCCCGCCCATCTTGCAGCATATGTTCGCACATTGCATGTGAATTCTCATTGAATTACTAATGGCCCAAGAGACTTGCGCCTGCGCAGTAGAGCGGGCCGACAGTGATCGGCTATTTCCGCCTATCTCCGAGCGGAGAGCCGATACTGCGCTGGGGACCTATTCGGGGAGCTTTATCGCCGCAGCCGTGGGACCGAGGAGGACGGGGGAAGCCTCAATAGGATCCAGAGGTTTCCCCCACCCGAGGTGAGTACCCCCCAGGAGAGGTTTTTTCGTTACAGGTTTTCCTTAAGAGACTGAAGCCTCAGGATGCTATTGAGGCTTCCCTCGCTACTCCGTTGTCCCCCGTCGCTGAGCGCGCAACCCTAGCTAGCCTCAGCCTTCTCTATCGCTGGTACAGGGTCCTGTAAATACGGCCAGTCTGAGCAAGTGCAGTGCGCTCCCTCTGTTTTTTGCCGGTGGATAATAGTACAGCACAGAAGAGGGAGAAGGCTGAGGGTGGCGGTGTGGGAGCGATCGGTGCGGATGGGGCTGGAGGAAGCCCCAGGTATATATAAAACTTTGAAGAGTTTTCATCTCTGGTACACTTTAAGTCTAGTTCATAAATAAATTGACTTTTGCACAATATATTCATTTTTTTGAGTTTCACTTGTATTAAGAAATTGACAATCTACCCTACAACACTCAATTTCCTTAAAAATTGATCAGAAAAATCCACCACACCTGATTGACTTACCGTATATTCCGGCGTATAAGACGACCCCCCAACTTTTTCAGTTAAAATATAGAGTTTGTGATATACTCACCGTATAAGACTACCCCTCTTCCAACGTACACCAAATAAAAAAAAAATCATATACTGGTGCTGTACTGTATGTGGTACCCAGTATATAACAGTATATAGTCAATTGACTGGTTGGATTGGTCAACTCTCCCTCTCCATAAGTGCATAGGTCAGCTCTCATTGACTACCTGTTTATCAGAGCGGTATGGAAGAATAGATTGCGCTGTGCCCATAAAAGACGCCTCTTTCACCCTTCTGGCCCACCCTTGTATCCTATTTACCTCCCTCTCTGCCTCTCAGATCTTGCACATGTGCGCCTGCGCCGCTTCACTACAGTCCTCAGCAGCGAGATCTGAGAGGCGGTAACAGGATAGGGCGTATCCCTCGGCATCAATGATACCCGGCGTATAAGACGACCCCCAACTTTTCAGAAGATTTTCAAGGCTTAAAAAGTAGTCTTATACGCAGGAATATACAGTGTATATATATATATATATATATATATATATATATATATATATATATATATATATATATATATATATATACCGTATTTTTCGCCGTATGAGACGCACTTTTTCTCCCCAAAAAATAGGGGGAAAAAGTCCCTGCGTCTTATACGGCAAAGGCAGGGAATTCCCGACTTAGAAACACCCGCCGATACGGACCGCGACCCGCCGCCACGTCGGGAATTCCCTGCCTGTGTGGCTGCACCCGACCGTTGCCTCTGCCCGCTCCCCATGCCTGTAATGTGCCGGCATGTGTAATAAGTTCCCTCCCGCTGTGTGGCTGATCTCTGCGTGCCCCCGCGAGTGTCTAATATGCCCGCTCCCCCGCCTGCCTTACCTCCCTCCCCCATGTGAATGCTGGCCCCCCCGGGTGTTAATCTGCAGCGGCTTACCTCTCCGCCATGCCCGCGAGGATTGGAGACCTCCTTCACAGCCGCGCATCTCGCTCTAGTGATCGGCATGTGATGATGACGCAATCATCACATGCCGATCACTAGAGCG
Organism: Hyperolius riggenbachi; assembly: GCF_040937935.1. Lineage (NCBI taxonomy): Eukaryota > Metazoa > Chordata > Amphibia > Anura > Hyperoliidae > Hyperolius > Hyperolius riggenbachi. The sequence goes on along the minus strand of NC_090655.1, from coordinate 24,772,333 downwards.
AGATGCGCGGCTGTGAAGGAGGTCTCCAATCCTCGCGGGCATGGCGGAGAGGTAAGCCGCTGCAGATTAACACCCGGGGGGGCCAGCATTCACATGGGGGAGGGAGATAAGGCAGGCGGGGGAGCGGGCATATTAGACACTCGCGGGGGCACGCAGAGATCAGCCACACAGCGGGAGGGAACTTATTACACACGCCGGCACATTACAGGCATGGGGAGCGGGCAGAGGCAACGGTCGGGTGCAGCCACAATTTACAAACACACACGGGGGACACAGGCACATGGGGCAGGCATAAGGGACACAGAGGACACGGCAGGCATGGGGGACACAGGCACATGAGGGACACATGAGGCATGCATAGGTGACACATGGGGACACAGGCACATGGGGCAGGCATGAGGGACACACAGAGGACACGGCAGGCATGGGGGACACAGGCACATGAGGGACACATGAGGCATGCATAGGTGACACATGGGGGACACAAGCACATGGGGCAGGCATGGGTGACACATGGGGCATGTATGAGGGACACAGAGGACACATGGGGCAGGTATTGGGGACACATGGGGAGACAATGGGACACAGGAGGACAACATTTGAGGGTAACATGTACAAGACTCTCCTGGAATATGGACGCACCAGGTTTAGTATAAATCTTTTTTTTTTCTGGTTTTTGCCCTCTAAACCTGGGTGCGTCTTATATGCCGGAGCGTCTTATACGGCGCGAAATACGGTATATATATATATATATATATATATATATATATATATATATATATATATATATATATATATATATATATAAATTTGAAATCTGATCGGATTTCTTGTTCGAATAAAAAAAAAAAAAAAAGCTTTTGATAGTTTTGGGAAATCTGATCATTTTTATTGATTTGCCGTAAAATCGGGTCACTGTATTGTATCATGTGTGGCCACCGTCAGAGTTCTGCAGTCCTGTGTCGGTGCTGAAGGCTTGGGTAATGTTTTGCAGCCCTGGAGCTGTGACTATACAACACAGCAGGTAATTATATAATGCTGGGAGTGTAATGGCATCCCCGCAGTGATTGCTGCGCACCAGGGGGTCTGGCGGACGGACGCTATATTTAGCCTGTTTTCTGTGCTTAGCTAGCGACAGATGACACCAGGCTTAAATATTGACTTACCTACAAGCCTTGTTACACGGTTCCTGGTGTGACTGATTGGCGAGAGATGCTGCTGGTGAAATATTTACTGCCGCACAATGAGGCGGGCGGTACAGGCAGGTGGTGACTACATGACATGACATGGATTGTCAGTAACCGAAGAAAAAGAACACAGTAAATAGTTAATTTAAAGCGGAATATAACCCTGCATTTCAACTTTGCTCTAAAACATTATTTACAGTATATTATATGCAACCAGCATTTTTTTTTTTTTACTAGACCAGCGTTGGAAGGGTTACACAGAGCTTTAAAGTTCCTGGAGAGAACTGCAGACGCATCCGAAGCTTACATAGATACATTTTGTTTACATAAATGTATCTAAGTGTTGAATGTGATTCACTCTCTCTGACGGAGAAGGAGCTGGAGGACAGCCAAAGAGTGTGTAACATTTATCACTTGTTACATTCTATTTAGTTAAAATGTATCTATCTGAACTTTTGCATATCTCTCCACGGAACTTTAAGGGCTCATTCACACTACACAACGCAAGAACGGACACGATTTCGTGCTTGCGCTTCCATCGCACGGTTCAACGCACGGAATGAACGCCGGGGAGCGCTACAGCGCAGACGCCGGCAGCCGTACCCGTCGGGAAACGTGTGCGTCGTGCGATTTTATGTCCCCAGAAGCGTTACGTCGTAACGCATGGGAACGCACACCTGTAGTGTGAATGGTACACTATGTGCGTTGCGTCAAAACTGACAGCGCAGCACATAGTGTGAATGAGCCCTAAACCTCTGTGTGTAACCCTTCCAATGCTGGTCTAGTAAAAAAAAATGCTGGTTGCATATAATATACTGTAAGTAATGTTTTAGAGCAAAGTTGAAATGCTGGGTTATATTCCGCTTTAAGTACAGACATGTGAGGGTAGTTAGCAAGCTACACAAATCCAATTTTTTTAAAAACCGTTTTATTGAATTTTTTTAAACATTGTTACAAACAGCCCGATGTTTCAGGCCGATTTTACACCTGGCCAAAGCGTTGCAGCGCGATGCTCCACCCCCCATCCATCGCACCGCAATGCTTAAAACTATATTCATATGACTGCTGCAGAGTGCGCCTACAGCATCATATGCTTAGTGCCGCGTCCCCCCGCACGCCCTATTGCCGCCCCTCGCCCAGTGACATACACCCTGCTGGACAGGGGGATTCCCACATTCCCCGTTTATATTTGCAGCGTTCCGCGCATGTGCGCCGCACTGACACCCCCAACAAATTAAAAATGTTGCTGTGCTGTTGACATTTATCATCCCTTAGGCTCCCTGCACACTGCAAATCTGATTTGCGATTCCGATTCCGCTTTTGAAAAATCTGATTCTGGTTTTCCCTGAATGCTATCGACAGAAAAACGCAGGAAAAAACGCAGCATGCAATAACAATTAAAAAATCGGAATCGCATGTAAAGAAATGCTTAAAAATCAGAATCGCATGCAGTGTGCAGGGAGCCCAATACTGACATCTGATCCTTTCTAGTAGTGGTCATACCCTGGTAATGAAGAAACTAAACCTCCACATTCAGGGCTGGTGCACACCAAGAGCGCTCCTGAGCACTTTGAAAAACGCCAGCACTTTGAAAAGCATTTGGCTAATGTATATGAATGGGATGGATCACCCCAGAGCGATGTGATTTTCTCCCAAACACAAACGCGGGTCCTGCAGCATTTTTACTGATTTCTGAGGCGATTCAGCCTCAGTGTTAAGTATAGGGAAGTGAGAAATCGCTCTGAAATGCGCTAGAACAGAGCGATTTTCCAAGCGCTTTTGTTACAGAAGCTGTTCAGTTACAGCTCTACTGTAACAAAAAAGAAAAAACGCTACACCAAAACGCTCTGGAAATCGCTAGGCATGCTTAGAAAATCGCTAGGCACATGGCTAAAATCGTTCTGAAAAATCACTTCAAAAAGCGCTAAACGTTTGCGATTACGCCAGCGCTTTTCCCTCACTTAGGGCTTGTTCACACTGTTAAGGTTTTAAGCGCTGGCGATTTCTAAAACTGCCATAAAAGCGCTTGTGCAATGGTGCTGTATGTGGGTGTTCTCACTAGAGCGTTATGATTTCTTTCCGATCACAAACGCGGTTCCTGCAGCATTTCCTGAGTGTTTGCGCTTCAATGCAAGGTATAGGAAAATCGCAAAGCTCTTGAAAAAGCTCTTTGCAAAGCGTTTTGGTGAGCGCTTTGTAAAAAAAAATACATTGTAATTAATCAGTTCCAGGGAAAATAGTTCACGTCCTGATTGTCATCAGGAAGTGTAAAAAAAAAAAGCATTGAAAAGTGCTTATAAAAGTGCTTAAGAAAGCACAAATCGCCCAGAAAGTGCTGGGGAAAATACTCACAAAAGCTCTCAGCGCTTACGCTGGCGATTTATAATGTGAACAAGGCCTTAAAGTGTACCAGAGACGGGGTGATATGTATACTTTTTTTATATCTGGGGCTTCCTCCAGCCCCCTTCAGACCAATCGCTCCTTCGCCATCCTTTTGCAGCACCCAGATCCTCAGCTATTCAGCCTGTAAAGTCCTTCAGTCTGGGTGTATTGCGCATGCACAGCCTGGCCGCGTGCGTGCACAGCTCTCAGTGACAGGAGCATGATGGAGCAGAACGTGCAGCCAGACTGCGCATGTTGTGACTGGCCCCGACTAAAGGACTTTACAGGCCAAATAGCGGAGGATCCAGGCAACGCAGAAGCGATCAGCCTGAAGGGGGCTGGAGGAAGCCCCAGGTATGTACAATATCCTCCAGAGCTCCTACCATCCACCTCACGATTCCAAGGCTGGGACCTTCTGAAGCCTGTCCACAAGGGCTTGTTGATAGAGCTTGGCTTGCACCTGTAGAGTACCACAGAGCAAAACGGGCTCTGCAGCTTCTAGCCAGTGGCAGCTCCTTGCTACTGTGCAGGCATGAGATGTCCTGGGCAGTGTGGCCATGCTCATTCACTTATGGGAGCGCGGCTGCAAACTTCTGAGGGTCCCAACGCTAGATCGGTGGTCAGGAGGAGGAGGTAGAGCATACATGTCAAACTCTGGCCCGTGGGCCAAATTTGGCCCTCAGAGCCATTAGATTTGGCCCTCAAGTGGTTTCCCCACTTTGCATTATGTTTGGCCCACTCTAGACCACCAGGGGAGCTATATTGGAGATTAAGCCCTAAAACACCAGGGAAGCCACAGTGTTCTCCCCAGGCTCTTTTAGCCGGGTGCTCCACCCGGCTAATTTTGGTGAACACCCGGGTGTCATCTGCTCACCTCCCCATCCTCCTCTGCTGTAAGCTGAGTTGTGCAGAAAAGCACCAGCCCTGCATTCTCTCATCTCGCCCCACCCGGCTAATTTTTCATGCCACCCGGCTAGAAAAAAATGTCTCCGGAGAACACTGAGCCATATGGGAGAGGTAGGGGGAAAGCACTAAACACTAGGGAACTGTATAGAAGAGGGGGGGCTCTAAACACCAGGGAACTGTATAGGGGTTAGAGGGTGGCTATTAGACACCAGGGAACTTTTATAAGGAAGGAAGGTGGCCAGTAGACATTGAGGTTGGCCTCACCAATAGGTCCCAGTGTACAATTTTGGCCCACTTTGTATTTGAGTTTGACACCCCTGACGTAGCGGATACAGCTTCCCTTTACCGAGGTAGGTATCTACATTTTAGATCTGTGGATCTCACAGGTGTGCTTTTAAAGCGCACCTGAAGTGATAAAAAAAAGTTAGTTACCTCAGTAGTTAGTAGCCTCAGGATGGTCCAGAGGCTTCCTGTATCCGCGCACAGCCCACTATTCCAGCACAGGGTCTCTTAATCTCCTGTCTGCATGCCTAGCCGTGAACAAGTACGTACGGACTGGGCATGCCTGAGAAAGGTCAGCACACGCCCAGTAGAATGAAGACACTTGTGCACAGCTTTGTTACTCCACTTCATTCTACTGAGAATGTTTTGACCTTACTTCCCCATGCTCAGTCTAGTTGTGCTTGTCCATGGCCACAAGAAACCTATTCAACTTGTCAGGGGCTGTAGGAGGATCCAGGAAGAATTTGGACAATCCACAGGCTTATCATTACAAAGGGGAGTACCTAACTTTATTGTTTGCTTTAAAGGAGTTGTCAGGCAATCTATGCTGCCCCATGATATAATTACCTTCCTCCATCCTCTGGCAGTCGACATGTCCCACGCAGCAGCTCCGCTCGCAGCCGCCGGCCTGGGGGTCCCCGCCGGAGCAGAGGCCGACCTCTTCTACTGTGCCTGTGCGAGCGCCACTGTCAATCAAGTCCACGTTGTCCGCAGTGTACTGCGCAGGCGCAGTAGTTCTGCACCTACGCAGTATGCTGTGGACAACGTGGACTTGATTGACAGTGGCGCTCGCACAGGCACAGTAGAGGACGACCTCAAGGCCAGCATCTGCACCGGCGGGGATGCTGGTTGGTACACGTTGGCTGCAAGGGGCTGGAGGAAACCCGGGTAAGTATATCATGGGGCAGCATACATTGCTTGACAACTCCTTTAAAGAGGAACTCCAGTGAAAATAATGTAATAAAAAAGTGCTTCATTTTTACAATAATTATGTATAAATGATTTAGTCAGTGTTTGCCCATTGTAAAAGCTTATAAATCCCTGATTTACATTCTGACATTTATTACATGGTGACATTTTTACTGCTGACAGGTGATGTAGCTGCTGCATTCTTTTTTGGCAGTTGGAAACAGCTGTAAACAGCTATTTCCCACAATGCAGCAAGGTTTACAGACAGGAAACTGCCTGGAGTACGTACTCAGAATTTCTTTGTGGGAGGGGTTTCACCACAATATCAGTCATACAGCGCCCCCTGATGGTCTGTTTGTGAAAAGGAATAGATTTCTCATGTAAAAGGGAGTATCAGCTACTGATTGGGATAAAGTTCAATTCTTGGTCGGAGTTTCTCTTTAAGGCCTCTTTTCCACAGACTGTTGATAGGCAGTGAAATGCCTCTCAAACTCTTACAACTCCCTGCTGCTACCTGGTTACTGCTTGTTGCTGTCTGGTAACTGCTTACTACTGCCTGGTAACTGCTTTCTGAGCACATAGCTCAACAGTCTGTGGAAAAGAGGCCTAAATCCCCATGTACATGATACAATTTTTTGTGCGATTCAATTTGATTCATCGACTCGATTTAATCCGACATGTCTGATCGGGATTGTATTCGATTCGATTCAATTTGCCATTGTTTTGCAATGGCAAATTGAATTGAATACCGATCGGACGTGTCTGATTGAATCGAATGGATGTATCGAATCGAATCGCACAAAAAATTGTACCATGCAGATGGGTCTTAAAGGAAGTCATGCACTATGCAATAAACAACCCCCCCCCCCCCCCCCCCCTCAATCAAATCCAAAGCTAGGCATGCATGGCCTAATTATAGTCTGGTACACCGAGCCTCTCTCTCTCTCTCTCTCTCTCTCTCTCCCTCCCTCTCTCTCTCTCTCTCTCTCTCTCTCTCTCTCTCTCTCTCTCTCTCTCTCTCTCTCTCTCTCTCTCATTACAGTTATGAGCTATGATAGTATTGGATTTGCGTTTGTGATTTTATTCAAATCACAACTCTGCAGTGTGAATATTTATTTCAATACGTCGCCATAACCCTTCACTGATCGCCGGCAATCAGCAAAGCGCTGACTTAGGCCTCTTTCACAGTGGGACGTTGCATTTAATGTGACGTTAAAGTCGCCCCTAACACAGCGCATGTAGGTTATAAAATTGGACGTTATTTTGTACTAGGTTATGTGTCTCTTGGTGCGCCGTTTTCGTCGCATACTGATGGAACGAAAACGGCGCATGCGTTACATTTAAAAAAAAAAACCTTACTGAGCATGTGCGACACACATAACGCAGCAAATGTATTGCTAAACACACAGCATGCAGCACCTTCTAAACATTGCTACACGTTACACACAACGCAACGTGTGCACTGTGAATGTCGCACAGACTTTGTATTGCTGTGCGTTAATCTGCGTTGGAATATTTTGTAACGTGCAACTTTAACGTCGCACTGTGAAGGAGGCCTAACGCTCCACTGTGATTGGGGCCTAACGTTTTGCTGCTTTCCAGCACAGGTTAGTAGGACGTGATCGCCACCTTGCTCAAGTTTGTGAAGGGGGAAGGGGTATCTTGACCCTATAGTTGCTTGTTGAGGGATGACTGTACAGACTTGTCTGCATGGGTTTCCTCCCACATACCAAAAACATATAACCGATATGTTAATTAGCTTGGCCCTAGAGTACGGTACATACACTACACAATACATGCATAGACATTAAGGGGCCCATACATTTGCCGACCAACCAACCAATCGACCATCCAATTCGATTATTATAATTGAATTGGATGAAAATTGGTGCTGCCAAGTGCATGCCCGACCGACAAAGCAACCAATTTCATTCTGAAATCGGACGGGAATCGGCCTGTAGTGAATGGACAGATTCAATTAGAGATAAATTTGTCTCTTGGTCAAATCTGCCCATAATCTTCTAATGTATGGGCACCTTTAGATTGTGAGGCCCTTTGGGGGACAGCTAAGTGACAAGACAATATACTCTGTACAGCACTGCAGAAGCTGTCGGCACTATAGAAATACTAAATAATAGACTTCTTGCCAGGTATGCACAGCATAATCTGCAGATGAGTAAACCGCTAGTGTGACATCTCCAGTGATGTATGCAGACTGATGACTGCTAACTGCCATTGTATGGCCAGAGTCAGACACAGCTGGGGTGGGACAGTCTGGACCTGCTCCATGTAATGACAAGCATAGGGCTGGTCCCCCCTTTGTTAGCCTGTTGGAGTAACAGTACAGAAAGGGGACGGCACGAGTACAAGAGCTCTGCAAGGCTCCTCCATACATATCAATGCTGGGCTGGTTGAACATTTACAGCTTATTGTTGTAGGAGCTGCAATAAGGAGTTGAAGGTGACAGCATGAGTTAGCATCTGCTGGCCACTGTCCCCCCACCAGCAGAAGACCTGCACCCTGCAGGAAGCCCTCCGCCGGGGTATATTATACACCATATAGCCAGGACTTCAAAGCCTGCGTGCCATTTTATGCCCGTGCCAGGAGTCTTTGTTCCGGCTGTCTGCACCCTATCGGCCTGCAAATTCCACCCCATGCGGCTTCCTTTATGTGCGGAGCTGAGGTTAAATGGCGGTAAAGTAGGGGCGATCGCTTTCTAGGGATTTCCAACTGTCAGTTCCAACTAGTATTGTTCTGGGTCATCAGACTAATGTTCATAAGAGGAACTGTAGTGAAAATAAGAAAATGTATAAAATTGCTTAGTTTTTTACAGCGTTCATTTAGGCCTTGTTCACATTGCGTTCCGATCGCGATAGCGTTCGCTTTGGTTTTTTTTTTTTTTGACAAGTGTTTTTTTTTTTTTTTAGATTCTCTGCACTTGGGTGGGAGGTGCGTTTTTGTTAAAAGCGCTTTTCTAAGCTCTTTCCCAGGGCGGTTTTTTAATTCACTCCCTGACGCGAGTCAGGAAGTGAACTTTTTGACCCGGAAAAGAATAAATACAAATGTATTTATTCTTAAAGGGGAACTGAAGATAGCGGTATACAGAGGCTGCCATATTTGTTACCTTTTAAGCAATATCAGTTGCCTGGCAGCCCTGCTGATCCTCTGCATCTAATACTATTAGCCATAGCCCCTGAACAAGCATGCAACAGATCAGGTGTTTCAGACTTTAAAGTCAGATCTGACAGCTGCATGCTTGTTTCTGTTGTTATTCAGATACTACTGCAGAGAAATAGACCAGCAGGGCTGCCAGGCAACTGGTATTGATTAAAAGGAAATAAATATGGCAGCCTCCGTATACCTCTTACTTCATTTCCCCTTTAAAAACGCTCACGCAATCGGTGCACAAATCGATTTTGTGAGCGTTTTGCCTATACCTTCCATTGAGGCGGAAACTCCCAGAAAATGGTCCATGCAGCGCTTGTCAGATCGGAAAGCGAACGGAACGCCGCAATCTGAACTACCGCATAGGAAAGCATGGTGTGAGCGCTTTCAGGGCGATTCTGAATAATTACCAGCGCTTAAAAAGATCAAAAAGCGCCTCTAGTGTGAATGAGCCCTTATAGATTATTTAGTCAGTACTCTTTCTGTACATCTTTCGTTCTGCCAGGTGCAGCTCTGCAGAATGTTAGTTTCTGAGAATTCCAAGGCCAGTACAAGATGATGCCAGAAGGCTTTGGTTGGAGACTTCCACACAGCTAAACAGCCTAGGCTAAGCATCACTAGGAAGGCGGGGCTACATGCCAATATACAGCAATACATAGATATAGGAAGGGTTTCTGATGCTGAAACCAGGAACATTAAAGTAAAATTGTCTATCTGGAATAATTTACTGTATTCTTCTATGTGTGTATTTCAATGGATATCTAGACCTTTTTTGTAGATTAGGTGGAGCTAGGTACAAACATGCAATCACTATCGCCTGTGGGGATTGGGAATCGATTTCTTGGGCGACAGTTTGGGGGCCCAATGCTGTACAGATGCATAGCTAGCCTGCAAGTTAGCTATGTGTTCTGTTACTACGATGTTTCCCCTAAAGTAAGACATCCCCTGAGAATAAGACCTAGCAGGAATTCCTAGCATGCTTAAAATAGAAGACATCCCCCGAATGTAAGCCCTAGCAGCAGCCCACATGACACCAGCAAGTCACGCTCAATACAAAGTCTGCATGCAGGAGAGCAGCAGTATAATGTGAGTTCTACAGTCCTGTATATGTGTCAGGCAATTTGTGTTTTTGTTGGAGCCAGCCCTCCTGATCTGTCGTGATAAGCATCAGCAGCTCTTCCCAGGATACACAGCATATCCTATCATAGCTCTGGGGAGCCTGACAGAGTTCTCTGTCTGCAAGAAATAGACTGCAGGGCATACACGTCTCGATTCTACCGCCCGATCGATTCCCTGCTCGATTCCGCAGGCGATTCTCTTATCTTCCGCTCGTTTTTCTTATCTTTTTTCCATTGTCCTCAATGCGGAATCGAGCGCAGAAACGATCGGGCGGGAGATTGGACATGTCGGAAATTATCTATCGAGCCATCTAAGTGGCTCAGAAGAATCGAGCCGTGTATTCCCAGCATTACCCACATGATCAGCAGAGTCAATTTCTTGTGAGAGCCAATATCTGCAAACCACAAGCTCTGTGCATGCTGCTTGTGTTTCAGCATGGCAGGCAGTATATACATTTTGCATAGGAAAACTACCAGTGTTTCCCCCAAAAATAAGACATCCCCTGAAAATAAGCCCTAGCACATATTTTGGATAAAAAATTAATATAAGACACTGTCTTATTTTCGGGGAAACACGGTATGTTAGAGGGGAGTGGCAGGACGTCGAACAGCACGTGACAGGGGGACCGGGTAAGATGAAAGAACAATGGAGTCGGGCAGCATTGAGCCAGATGTCTTGCTGATGCATCGGGGAGGGTATATATAGTTTCTCGGCATAGGCGGCCTTTAGTGCCCACCTTGAATTTTAGGTAATTGAGTCCTAGTAGATGAATCCAATCGGCAGGGAATCGAACGGGAAAATCGATACGTTATGGGCACCTTTACATGTCTGAAGGATTCTCACTGTCAGTGGTGTAGCAGTGGGAGCTGCAATCGCATCGGGGCCCCTGAACTTAGTGTGACTGCCTGGGGCCCTTTTTCAACCGCTGTATGCTAATACATTGGTTGCTGCTGCAGTGGTAACGATCACTTCTATATATGCTTTCAATAGTGATTATCATTAGCAACCTGTTCCCCTCCTCTGCTTACACTTACCTGATACTGAGGCTGTCCTTATGTATTGCGTGTCTGAGGGGGGCCCAGATGAAAACTTCCACTGGGGCCCATAGCTTCTTTGTCTTGAAGTTTTGCTCTTGGTTAGTACGTGGTAATCCTCGTCTGGCAGCAGGAAGTGACGCTTACTTCCTGTTGGCGAATCGATGATGTGCGCAGAAGAGTATTGTTAACCACTTAAAGTGGACCGAAATTAAAAATACAGGATTTCAGAAATAAAATCTATTTTCTAAATTATAATAATAAATAGCAGCCTTTTTTCAGATGCATGATGACAAATATAAAATATTTTACGTTTATTGAAGGAACCCCTCCCCCTTCCTTTCATATTGCCGGGACAAAATCCGGCAAACTGGTGGAGTAAGTGGTGTCTGGCAATGGAGGAATTGCTAATGGCTGCCCCCAGTATAACCCTAGCTATGAAAAGAGAAGGGTGAAAAGCATGCACTGAAATGCTCATAGGTTTGAAGGAGTGTTTATTTATCTTTGTATGTGTCAGAGTGGTGCAACTAAATATTTTAAATTAAAAAAAAGTTTGGTTTGGGTCCGCTTTAAAGTGAACCAGAGACGAAGCACCCTCATGTATTTTACCATATATATCAATGGGAACATAAACAGTAAACACCTACCCTGCTCTCTGTTTAATTCTTCACTGCTCAATCTGCTTGTTATCAGCCCTGATAAGAATCCCTGACTGAGCATTCAGTCTAGCTTTTCCCAGAATGATTATAGCTGAGTCAGTCTTCTGTGATGTCTTTTCAAGCCCAAGCCTGCCCCCTTGTGGCTCTGCTTTGCTGCTATTTATCCTTGAAGCTATAATCCTGGGAAAAGCTAGACTGAATGCTCAGTTGGAGATTCTTATCAGGGCTGATAACAGGCAGATTTAGCAGAAAAAAATGAAACCGAGAGCAGGGTAGGTGTTTTCTCTAATGTTCCCATTGATATATGTGGTAAAATACATGAGGATTCTTCGTCTCTGGTTCTCTTTAAGCCTATCTGGACGGATATATACGTCCAGTGTATTTGTGGCGAGTGCACCACCAGTTTGTTACTAAATGAGGCAAGTGTGGTATCATTTTAATCGTGAAGAGTTGTAGAATACATTTTGGTGTGTCTTAAAGAGACACTGAAGCGAAAAAAAATATATGATATAATGAATTGGTTGTGTACTATGAATAATTACTAGAAGATTAGCAGCAAAGAAAATATTCTCATATTTTTATTTTCAGGTATATAGTGTTTTTCTAACATTGCATCATTCTATAATATGTGCAGATTACACAACACTCAGCATTCAAAATGATTCTTTCAGAGCAGTCTGTGAAGTAATGACCTCTCCTCTGCCAGAGGAAAAGTAAATAGTTAACTAACAGTTGAGATAATAAAAGTCAGAAAACAGCCCTCTCCACGACTTTGAAAGTCGTAGCCATAATGGCTTTTTTTGTATATAGATAACAACTGGAGTTTCTTAACTCTTCCTGTACTGGAAACAATTACACTGATGTATCTGATCTTAATGTTTTATTTCTTAGCTGTACTACACATACAAATCATAATATCATAGGTTTTTTTTCGCTTCAGTGTCTCTTTAAAGGTTGGACACTCGTCACATAAAAAATGGGCAGGGACAAACGCAATCCAACATAAAAAAGTACCGTATTTTTCGGACTATAAGACGCACTTTTTCTCCCCCAAAAGTGGGGGGGAAAAGTCAGTGCGTCTTATAGTCCGAATACTACATATTTGGACCTGTGCCTCCTTCCCCTGTCTGCTATATCTGCATCCCCCTGTCCGTATGTCCCTCTATTTCACAGTGTCTGCCTTTCTGCATGTTTTCTGTGACCCGGTGTCTGCTTGTCCCCGGTGTCGATGTCCCAGTGTGGTGGTCGCGTCCATGCGGCTGCCTGGTGTCTGCTTGTCCCCGTGTCGGTTTCCCAGTGTGGTGGCCACGTCCATGCAGCTGCCCGGTGTGTGCTTGTCCCCGGTGTCGGTGTCCCAGTGTGGTGGTCACCTGCGTGCAGCTGCCATTTGATGGCCAGGCGGTTCCCCCGTGTCTCGGGTGCATGGCTCTCGTGTCTTTTGTCATCGCGCTGTCCCCCGGTGCCGCCACAGCTTGTGTCATCCTGGTAGGTCCTGGACGTCTTTGCAGAGAAGTGCACCAATCAGGCAGGGGGCGCTGGCTTCAATGGCCAATCACAATGCTCTCTGCTCCTTACTCCTATGTTGATAGGACGCGATGATCTCGCCGGCGGGACCACCTCTCCGTCAATTTGGCCAATCACAGCGCGCAGTGATTGGCCTCCAGCCCGATTGGTTGTGTATCTGCGGAGATGTCCAGAACTTCCCGATAATGCAGGCTGCAGCGGTGCCGAAGGACAGCGCGATGGTGGAGGAAGCAGGAGAGGTGTGTGTTTGGGACACGGGGGACAGCATTGTTGATGGGTGGCAGCTGCATGTGTGCGATTGTTGCACGGGGACACTGCAGACACTAGGTGCAGCGGTGTCGGGGAACAGCGCGATGGTGAAGGAAGCAGGAGAGGTGTGTGTTTGGGACACGGGGACAGCCTGGTTGATGGGTGGCAGCTGCATGTGTGTGATTGTTGCACTGGGACACCGCAGACACCGGGTCACAGAGCGCCTGGAGACAGGCAGACGCTGGGACATAGGGGGTAGGGAGACACTGGGACATAGGGGGTAGGAAGACACTGGGACATAGGGGGTAGGCAAACACTGGGATATAGGGGGTAGGCAGACACTGGGACATAGGGGGTAGGCAGACGCACAGATCCTGGGACACAGGGATAGCATGCACTGGGAAAATGGGGATAAAGACCCTGGGCATGGAGGAAACAGGGGACTAAGGAAGGGGGGACAGGGCATTGGACACCAGGACAGAGGACACAGGTGGACAGAGCACATGGAGACAGGAAGGAGAAAGAAGACACGGGGCAGAGGATATGGAGACAGAGGAAGGGTGAAAGAAGACACAGGGGGCAGAGGATATGGAGACAGAGGAAGGGTGAAAGAAGACACAGGGGGCAGAGGATATGGAGACAGAGGAAGGGTGAAAGAAGACACACGGGGCAGAGGATATGGAGACAGAGGAAGGGTGAAAGAAGACACAGGGGGCAGAGGATATGGAGACAGAGGAAGGGTGAAAGAAGACACAGGGGGCAGAGGATATGGAGACAGAGGAAGGGTGAAAGAAGACACAGGGGGCAGAGGATATGGAGACAGAGGAAGGGTGAAAGAAGACACACGGGGCAGAGGATATGGAGACAGAGGAAGGGTGAAAGAAGACACAGGGGGCAGAGGATATGGAGACAGAGGAAGGGTGAAAGAAGACACAGGGGGCAGAGGATATGGAGACAGAGGAAGGGTGAAAGAAGACATAGGGGGCAGAGGATATGGAGACAGAAGAAGGGTGAAAGAAGACACAGGGGGCAGAGGACATGGAGACAGGAAGGGGAAAGAAGACACAGGGGGCAGAGGACATGGAGACAGAAGAAGGGTGAAAGAAGACACAGGGGGCAGAGGACATGGAGACAGGAAGGGGAAATAATACACAGGGGGCAGAGGACATGGAGACAGAAGAAGGGTGAAAGAAGACACAGGAGGGGAAGAGGACATGGAGACAGAGGAAGGGGGAAAGAGGACATGGGGCAGAGGACACAAGGTGGACGAAGGACAGAGGGACCTAGGAGGACCACAGGGGACAAAAGAAAGACAAGGAAAGCATAAGGGGAGCATAATAATTGGAGGGAAAGGTCCATAAGATGCCCCTGCAACATAGACACACCTAGGTTTAGTTGTTGTTTTTTTTCCCCCTGATTTTGCCCTCTAAACCTAGGTGCGTCTTATGGTCCGGAGCGTCTTATAGTCCGAAAAATACGGTAATTTTCAAAATTATGATCAAAGTTGGGAAAGTCTTAGCAAAACTACAAGAGACATAAGTGGTAACATTTTAACCCTGATAAGTTGTAGAATGGAGTTTAAAAAGTTTTAGGGTTGAGTATTCTTTTTAGTCACAAGCTGAGTGAAAAGCAATTAAATTTTCGAATATTCTGTACCAAAATAAAAGATTTGTAAAATGAAAACAAAGTGACAGAATATAAGAGAAAAAAACATGTATTGTTACCTTAGGAACTTGGCTTTTTAACCTCCCTGGCGGTACGCAGATGTGGTGGCTGCGTCCGCGAGAGGGATTTTTTAAATTAGAAGTGTTAGCTAGCACTAAGTTAGCTAACTGTGGCCCCCAAGTCCCCCGGCACCGGTCTGACACCCCCCCCCCCCCGATCGCCGCCGGCAACACTCACCCATCCATGATCCCGCAAGAGCCGCAGCTTCCCAATTCACTTTACTTGTCGCTATGGCGACGATCGGACATGACATCATCACGTCATGCGCAGTTCCGATCCTCCGCAAAGCGAAGCCTGGTGCTGATTGGGAGGCTGCGGGATCCCTGCGGGGTGCGTATACTAGAGGTGATCGGCGGCGATCAGAGGAGACCGGAGGCACTTGGGGTACATGGTTAGCTAGCGAAGAGCTAGCTTAAAGTGAACCAGAGACGAAGCACCCTGATGTATTTTACCATATATATCAGTGGGAACATTCAAGAAAACACCCACGCCTGCTCTCTGCTTCATCCTTCACTGCTCAGCCTGCTTGTTAACAGCCCTGATAAAATCTCTGACTGAGCATTCAGTCTGGCTTTGCTATGGAATCATTATAGCTGAGTCTGTTTTCTCTGATGTCTTTTCAAGCCCAAGCGTGCCCCCTTCTGGCTCTGCTCAGGAATCATTATAGCTGAGTCTGTCTTCTCTGATGTCTTTTCAAGCCTAAGCCTGCCCCTTTCTGGCTCTGCTATAATGACTCAGCTATAATGATTCCTGAGCAAAGCCAGACTGAATGCTCTGTCGGGGATTTTATCAGGGCTGATAACAGGCAGGCTGAGCAGTGAAGAATGAAAGAGCAGGGTAGGTGTTTTCTCTAATGTTCCCACTGATATATATGGTAAAATACATGAGGTTGCTTCGTCTCTGATTCACTTTAACCACATACAACTATTTTTATTTAAAAAAATCCTCCCGGGGCCATGCGATCCCCTGCGGAGGCTAGCCCAACACTGTGTCGGGCTTACCACCAGGGAGGTTAAATATGTATACTATGAGGGTATATTACTGTTATTTTTTCAAATAAGGTCTCGTATTCATCAATGGTGTACAATGAGAAACCTAAATACACAAAACAGAAAAAAGGCACCTTTATTTCTAAATACAATATTGTCCCCATACATTGTGCTAGGAACATAATCTAAATGTAGTAATAACCAGGATGGAAAAGCAAATAAAATTTGTGGGTTTAAAGGGACTCCGAGCTCACGAAAAAAAGAAAAGTTGTACTCACCAGGGGCTTTCTCCAGCCCAGTGCTGGTCGGGAGGTCCCACGCCGGCGTCCTGGCTCCTCTCCTTCTCCCCGCTCCGGTATAGCTGACAGGCCGCAGCCCGGGCGACACTCGGTGGAGTGTCGGGCTGCAGCTTCCGCGTATGACGCGGATTACGTCACACGCCGGCCGCCTCGCGTCATCACGGCGGCCGGCGTGAAAGTACTGCGCATGCGCGATTAAAGCGCGCATGCGCAGTACTTTCACGACGGCCGCCGTGATGACGCGAGGCGGCCGGCGTGTGACGTAATCCGCGTCATACGCGGAAGCTGCAGCCCGACACTCCACCGAGTGTCGCCCGGGCTGCGGCCTGTCAGCTATACCGGAGCGGGGAGAAGGAGAGGAGCCAGGACGCCGGCGTGGGACCTCCCGACCAGCACTGGGCTGGAGAAAGCCCCTGGTGAGTACAACTTTTCTTTTTTTCGTGAGCTCGGAGTCCCTTTAACTTATACTTAGCACTGTTTATTGTAAAGCTATAATGAATGTAAATGGAGAAATAGTGTGTTTTTTCCTCAATTTCCTTAACCTTAATTTTGCTTTAAAATGCATAGAAAATAAGGTATTTACTAAACAAAATTTTCACACACTAAAAGCCTAATTTGTCCTGGTAAAAACAATACATAGATCATTTAGCTGTGATAAGGAGTAATAAAGTTATTGGCGAATGAATGGAAGCAGTGCTGATATGTGAAAACTCGTCTTTAAGTGGTTAAAAATACTCTTCCGCGCATGCGCAACGCGTAAAACTGCGGTGGTCCGCTTAAAAACACGTGTGTTGCCATAGACTTACATGACTTCTGGTCTGGTCTGCTGCACGTCACCACAGGTGCCGCAGGGTAACGTAGGTATGCGCTTGCATTGGATAGGGTACTTCCAGGGCGGCGCATGCAATATGAACTCCCCCATAGACTTTCATAGACTGCAGTAAAATCTTGATGTTGCACAGCGTCAGTGTGAAAGGGCCCTGAGACTCTGTGCACAAGCGACTTTGTGCTGCTGCACCTGCGCATGCCGTACTTGTGCAGGCGCAGTGTGGCCACGCAGTATCCAGACGCTTCCCTCTGTTCAGGTAAGTATAGTATCGATTTAGAAAGTACAGGTGTAAGGGTTCGTTCACACTAGGGGCGTTTTTGCCCTTTTTTGCAGCGCAGGCGATTTTCAAAATCGCCCACAAAACGTGTGTGCAATGAATCTCTATGAGAAGGTTCATATCAGAGCGGTTCGTGCGCTGTGTGTTCAGCAAAGTGGTGCCTGGACCATTTTTGGGGCGTTTTTGCTATGATGGAACGGTGGCACGGTGGCGTAGTGGTTAGCTCTCTCGCCTTGCAGCACTGGGTCCCTGGTTCGAATCCCAGCCAGGGCACTATCTGCAAAGAGTTTGTATGTTCTCTCCGTGTCTGCGTGGGTTTGCTCCGGGCACTCCAGTTTCCTCCCACATTCCAAAAACATACGGATAAGTTAATTGGCTCCCCCTAAAAAAAAAAAAAAAAAAATTGGCCCTAGACTACAGTACTTACACTACATAATATAGACATATGACAATGGTAGGGATTAGATTGTGAGCTCCTTTGAGGGACAGTTAATGACAAGATATATATATATATATATATATATATATATATATATATATATATATATATATATATATATATATATATATATATATATACACTGTACAGCGCTGCGTAATATGTTGGCGCTATATAAATACTAAATAATAATAATAAAATAATAATGGAAGGTATAGGAAGAGCGCTAAAAGCTCACAAATCTGCTTTATAGGCGATTGCATTTGCGTTTTTTAGAATAAATACATCGTATTTATTCTTTTACGGGTCAAAGAGTTCACTTCCTGACTCGCGTCAGGGAGTGAATGACAAAACCACTCTGGAAAAGCGCTTAGAAAAGCACTTTAACCAAAAACGCAGCGCTCAGTGGAGCGCCGGGAGGGGAAAAAAAACAGCACACATAAACGCAAACTGCTTGTGTTTGCCTTTTTAGGGGTGAATGAGGCCTTATGCTGGGAATACAGTGTTCTCCCCAGGATGTTTTAGCCGGGTGCCGCACCCGGCTAGTTTTGATGAGCACCCAGCTGTCATCGGCTCACCTCCTCCTATGCTATAAGGAGAGTTGTGCACAGAAGTACCAGCCCAGCATTTTCTCATATTACCCCACCCGGCTACTTTTTCATGACACCCGGCTGGAAAAAAATTCTGGGGAGAACACTGGAATACATGGTACGTTTTCGTGGCTCGATTCTGCCGCCCGATCAATTCCCCGCTCGATACCGCGGGAGATTCTCTTATGGGGGCAGCACGGTGGCGTAGTGGTTAGCTCTCTCGCCTTGCAGCGCTGGGTCCCTGGTTCGAGTCCCAGCCAGGGCACTATCTGCAAAGAGTTTGTACGTTCTCTCCGTGTCTGCGTGGGTTTCCTCCGGGCACTCTGGTTTCCTCCCACATTCCAAAAACATACAGATAAGTTAATTGGCTCCCCCTAAAAATTGGCCCTAGACTACAGTACTTACACTACATAATATAGACATATGGCAATGGTAGGGATTAGATTGTGAGCTCCTTTGAGGGACAGTTAGTGACAAGATATATATATATATATATATATATATATATATACACTGTACAGCGCTGCGTAATATGTCGGCGCTATATAAATACTTAATAATAATAATAATAATAATATCGTCTGCTCGTTTTCCTTATCGTTTTCCATTGTCCCGCCCGCGGTATCGAGTGCGGAATCGATCGGGCAGGAGATCGGACATGCCAGAAATCTAGATGTCGCAGCATAAGGGGCACATTACCTGATCCGTCAATCATTATTAAACCTCTGTCATTCCAAAAAGTTGACTTTGATTTATGAAGGGCCGATTATACTTCCCACACAAAGCTTATACAAAACCCGCCATGTTCTGGTGTAAAGAGTACCTGTCCCGATGAAATGACACAGGGAAGGGTAATATCAGTATGCAGACAGCCCTAAACTTGTTCTATGGAAGGGATATAAAGTCAGAATAGCAGGAAATAATAGTGGCTTTTATTTTGTTTACTCTTGTCGAGTGATCCTCCAACGTCCCACTCCTTTTTAGCGCTCCCATAAAATAAATGTTCCTGATTAGGCTTTTGTGTCTGTTTAATGAGGGAACAGATGCCTGGGCCACAATTCGGATTCCTGTCAGCAGCCCGTTAATGATTAAATAGCACACGAGCCGCCGCAGAGCTAATTGTTTTACCAACACAGATGTTTTGTGGAAGTCGTAAAAGATCAGAGGAGCTGATTGTCTCCTGGAATTAGGATTTCATTAGCCTCAGGCCATTCACAGCGGCATGTGGCTTGCCGTGAGCGGGAAGATGGGCGCCGGTCAGCGTGAGGTACGGACACATGAGGGGGTAATTGGTGGCCAAAATCAAGTAGAAAGAGTTCTGCTAAATATTATAACATAAAGGTGGCCATACATTAATGGATGGCCACCTGATGGCGTCTATTGAAAAAAGGCGCATGGAAACTGGGGCGCCCGGTGATCCTGATAGTAAAACATCGGCATTTAAAGGATACCCGAAGCGACATGTGACATGCTGAGATAGACATGGGTATGTGCAGTGCCTAGCACACAAATAACTATGCTGTGTTCCTTTTTTTCTTTCTCTGCCTGAAAGAGTTAAATATCAGGTATGTAAGTGGCTGACTCAGTCCTGACTCCTCACAGGAAGTGACTGCAAGGTGACCCTCACTAATAAGAAATTACAACTATAAAACACTTTCCTAGCGGAAAATGGCTTCTGAGAGCAAGAAAGAGATACAAAGGGGAATTTCTTATCTCCTGAGTCAGGACTGAGTCAGCCACTTACATACCAGATATTTAACGCTTTCAGGCGGAGAAAGAAAAAAAGGAACACAGCATAGTTATTAGTGTGCTTGGCACTGTACATACACATGTCTATCTCATCATGTCACATGTCACTTCGGGTATCCTTTAATACTGATATTTTACTATAGCTAAACGTAAGCCTTCTCTCACACAGAAAACTATCTCCCATGACTCCTAACCTTAACCCTTTGGGGACCGGCCGACTAACCCCCCCTTAAGGTCAAGGCATTTTGCTGAAGGTTGGGGGGGCGTTTGGGGAGGTCAGGCAGCCGGATCCCCAGTGGGGCTTGCTGGGCTGTGTGTCCCCCCTATAGCCAGGTGTCCCCCCTGTAGCTGACAGCCATTACTCACCTTCCAGGCTCCAGCAATGAGCCGTAGTGGACCCCTCCGCTCCGGCCGGCATCTCCGCTCCTACTGCCACTTAGTTCCGGGTCGCGGGTTGATGACGTCATCAATCCGGGACCCGACGCTGAAGTCAGAGATAGCGGGGATGCCGGACAGAGTGGTGGGTAACACCAATCGTCATTGGAACTGCAGAGAGGTGAGTGGATCCTCTCCCCCCCCCACCCCCCTCCCACGGCCGCAGCTGCCGATAGTGATCACTATGATCCGCCGGTGATCATAGTGATCAGCAGCCATACGTGATGGCTCCTGATCACTGAGTGGAGATGTCAGCTGTCATATGACAGCTTAATCTCCCCTCTCGGGTGCGCACGATCGGGTCTGGAGCGGAAACGGCGGGCGGCGTAGATCCTACGACACATCAGGATAGAACAGCCACAAGTACGGCGTAGGATCTAATACAGGCAGTCCCCAAAAGGTTAATGAGTTTAAAGGGAAATGGAGGATACCATATTTATTTCCTTTTAAGCAATACCAGTTGCCTGGCTCTCTTGCCGATCCTCTGCCTCTAATACTTTCATCCATAGACCCTGAACAAGCATTCAGCATATCAGGCGCTCGATTCACTAGCCAGGGCTAACCTAGTTAGCACGCCTAAAGGCTTTGGACGTGCTAACTAGGGCGCTAAGCAGTTAGCACGCTCAGAGATTGCGCGCTGTGCGGTGCGCCAAAAACATTGCATGGTGCGACGATAACGTCGCACCATTCGCGCACTAATTAGCCTTCGCGCAGAACATCGCACCTGGAGCTCTGGAAACGCAGCAGCCGGTTTGCCGTTAACGTCGCAACGGTGTGCCGTTTCGGGCGCACCCAATGCGATGTTTTCAGCGCACCGGCCGCGATGTTTCCAGGGCACCAGGTGCGCTGTTCTGCGCGAAGGCTAATTAGCGTGCAAACGGCGCGATTTGTAAACACTTTACGCACAGCGCCTTTTAACGTGGGAAAACCTGTTTAGCGCTGCGGCGCTAACACTTAGCGCCAGTTAGTGAATCAGGCTGCAGGTGTTTCTGAAATTATCAGATCTGACAAGATTAGCTGCATGCTTGTTCCTGGTGTGATTCAGACACAACTGCAGCAAAATAGACCAGCAAGGCTGTCAGGCAACTGGTATTGTTTAACAGGAAAAAAATATGGCAGCATCCATGTTTTTCTCACTACAGTTGTCCTTTAAGGGTATTGAATGGGGTAGGGAAGAGGGGGGGATTGGAAGGTGATAGAAGGGATCATCACAGCAAGCCCGCCTCTTCCTTTCTAAAAATTGGACTTAAGCCAAAAGTCAAAGGAGTTCAAGTAGTGATTATGGGGATCTGGGGGAATGAGGAGAGGAATGGATACCACACAGAGGTATAGAGATCCAACATGAACACACCTCTCTGTTCAGCTTTGGTAGCTTTGCCTCCTGTCATGTGTGCTTTAATGAACCGAGCACCATTTTTTAGCACCCAGGGCATCTCAAAAGCACATTTAAAATGCATACCAACAATGTGGCTCATTACAAAAACAAATTAATTTTTACCTCATCTTTTTACATTTAAGGGTTAATTACAGGCAGTATTCTTCTACTTCCTCAGTCTGTAAGCCACAGGCCACAGAAAATGGAAGGCAGATAATGACTCCTCTAATTACACTTAATTGCCTAGAAGCTTAGATTAAACAAACCCATTCAGCATTAGAGAGGTGGGAGAAGGGGGGGCAGTGTGCTTCAAACAAGAAGACCATAAGAACATAAGAAAAGTTACACTTGATGAACTTTACACCAACCCTGGTAATGGCAGTGAAAAGGGGGGTTAACTTCTCAAACATGGCAGCCCTTTTAGTCGTTTGAAACCAGGAGCTACTAATATCCCTTTCAAGTTATTGGGAATCGTTATGAAAAAAAAGGGAGATACTTACTTAAGGTGAGGGTTGGCCCTGGGTCCTATAGAGCCTTCTCTCTCCTCTCCCGGTGCCCTCGGTGCAGCCCTGGCTTACCCATTTGAATCCCCCGCCACGGGGAACTTCTGAATTCTTCGGGAACCGAGTCCTCCCGAAAACAGGCGGATCCATACTGCGAGAGGGCTCCCTTCGGCTGCGGAGACAGCAGCATTTGACCGAATTGGTGCTACGGGGGATCCTACGATAGAGCGGGCACCAGGAGAGGAGAGGAAAGCCTCATTAGGACCCAAAGCCTTCCCTCACCTTAGGTAAGTATCTGTGTTTTTTTTTTTTTTTTCTACAACACTTTCCAATGACTTTAAGTATAGCACCATTCTGGGGCTCAAAGTATATTCTCTATCTTGGCTCCTGAAGTGGACAGCCTTTGATGTGGACATATACCGTCTTTTCAGGATTCCATTGTGAGTGCCCTCCGCCATACACTGCGTCCTGTCTGGGGGGGGGGCACCGTATTGGCAGGCGTTACTATTACACGATAGAACAGATGTTGTCTCGGTCCTCTCCTCCACGTCACACCCGCTGCTCACTCTTCTGAGAAGGTCGTCTAGTCATTTATTAGGGATAATTGGTCCCTCATCTCCGCCGCTCACCTGCATCATTACCCTCCAAGTACGCCACGCACCGCTGGCAGATTAGTGCCGTACGTTGGCACCTCGTTATCTCTTTATCCAAATGGCCTCGTTTAAAAGAGAAAAGCTCATGTTATGAAGGGCAATTACACATTAAGGGGTTATGTATAATTTTCATCTGTCTGATGGCAGCTCAGACACAAGTCACCAGGCAACGCTTAACCTCTGGCTGCGGAGGCCGGGGTATTGCAAGGGACGGACTGTGGTCTCCAGCTCCGCTGCGGTATGTATGGACGCCACTCATTCCATGCACGGGACTCCAGAGTACCCAGACAGCTCATCAGGGCTGTGGAGTCAGTCGGTGGTTTCATAAACTGAGGAGTCGGAATCGGATGATTTTTGTACCGACTCCACAGCCCTGCAGCTGAAGGTGACCCAGAACCACCAGGAAAGTATAAAGCCCTCCCAAAAAACCAAAACTTTTAAAGGACATCCAAGGTGAAAATAAACTGATGAAAAAAATAATTGTATCTATCCTCCTTCTCCTAAAATGTTTTTTTTTTTAGATCTCCCACAGTTTTATTTTATATTTAAATCTAGTTTTTACTGTTTCATTGTCTCTGCTCAATGACACCTTCATTGAAAGGGGAACTGAAGTAAGAGGTATACGGAGGCTGCCATATTTTTTCCTTTTAATCAATACCAGTTCCCTGGCAGCCCTGCTGATCCTCTGCCTCTGATACTATTAGCCATAGCCCCTGAACAAGCATGCAGCAGATTAGGTGTTTCTGACATTAATGTCAGATCTGACAAGACTAGCTGCATGCTTGTTTCTGGTGTTATTCAGATACTACTGCAGAGAAATAGACCAGCAGGGATTCCAGGCAACTGGTATTGATTAAAAGGAAAGAACTATGGCAGCCTCCATATACCTCTTACTTCAGTTCCCCTTGAAGTATGCCAGGGTTCACATCTATGAACTATTGCCCTTTTTTAATCTCTCTACTGCTTTCAGAAGCCATATATTGACAAGAAAGAGTTTTATGGCTGTAATTACTTATCAGTGAGGGTTATGCTATAGTCTGACCCAGGCCGACCTGGACAGAAACTGTCACTTGCATACTTGATGTTTAACTTTTTCAAGAAGAGAAAGAAAAAAAGGAACACAGCATAATTATAGTGTGCTTGGTACTGTATATACACATGTCTATCTCATCATGTCACATGTCACCTCAGTTGTCTTTTAAAGGGAATCTGAATCGAAAATAAAGTTATGAGATAATGATGTGTATGTGTAGTACAGCTAAGCAATACAACATCAGTAGCACAGAAACCAGTCTCATATTGTTTCCAGTACAGGAAGAGTTAAGAAACTTCACTTGTTATCTATGAAAAAGAGCTTCTCTGAGCTCTCAGACTAATTTAGTCAGAGATCAATGCTATTTTCTGAAGCACTTATCTCAACCTATCTTTCACTGTTTCTTGTTTCTTAAAGAGGAGCTGTTAGGTATAAGGTCTCAGAGAAAATAAACACATATATCAGTAGCTAAAGATTGGCTGTACTTACATTACATATGCATTTCACTGTCCACGTTTGTACTTCACAGAATTTGTATATAGTATATGCAGAGATAGATGCTCCTGACAGCTCATGGCAGGCTCCATGTTTTTCTGTCAAATGTGTCGTCATGTCCTGCCTGATTCCTGATCACAGATAAGCTCGTTCTTGAACAACACGGTGTGCAGTGAATATTAATGAGCCATGTGGCTAGGAACAATAGCTGACTCCTGCAGAGTACTCTGCCCCGAGATTTATCAGTGCTACACAGCTAGACGGATTACAAGCTTCTGTAACGTCTCATTAGCAGCCGAGGGGAGGGCCCCAGAATGCTTTGCAGTTTAGCTGCGGCTTGCGTCTTTATGGGTCTATAACAGACTTGCTGATAAGCACACATCAAAGGTAACTGAAATGTTTATCTTCACTAATGGCTTTTGAGCTTCCTTCTAAACTGTTTAACACAGGAGAATAGAGGTTTAAATTAGCTTCTGCAGCCTGACAGTTACTCTTTAAGGTTTTACTGCAGAACTAATGACCCTTTGAACTTTCCTGCTCTGTTTCATAGTTTAAAATATAGATTATAGTTTGTAAACTGCAAATATAAGGGCTGGTTCAGACGGACGTTTGCAGAGCGTTTACAGCCAGCGTTCAGGGCTTGGTGTTAAACGCTCCCATTCAAGTGAATGGGAGCGTTTGTACCAAGCTTTCAAGCGCGTTTACACAAACGCGGCGTTTGGGTCCCGATTTTCTCTGGCGTTCAAGGAGCCCCTGGAAGCTACATGTAGCTTCCAGGGGAGGTTAACCGCGACGGCTAATGTCCCCCTAGGGGAAGAAAAAACGCGACCGCATCCAAACGCACGCGAACGCTGCTGAACGCGACGCCAGCAAACGCAACGCCTCCAAACGTCCGTCTGAACCAGCCCTTAGAGACTGATGCAATGTCATAAAAAAAGCTATATAATGGAAAATAAAAATATGAGACAATTTTCTTTGCTACTAATGTTTTGAATGAATTACCCATACTACACAGCAATTCATTATACTATAAGGTTTTGTGTTTTTTTTTTTCCGATTCAGTGTCACTTTAACCATTTCAGCCCGCGGGCATCAGAGCAATTTTCACCTCCCATTCATTCGCCAATAACTTTATCACTACTTAACACAATTTATTGATCTATGTCTTGTTTTTTCCGCCACTAAAAAGGCTTTCTTTGGGTGGTACATTTTGCTAAGAATTATTTTTTTATAAATGCATTTTAACAGGTTTAATAAGAAAAAAAAATCATTATTTCTCAGTTTTTGTCCATTATAGCTTTAAAATAATCCACGCTACCATAATTAAAACCTACGTATTTTATTTGCCCGTTTGTATCGGTTATGACACCACTTAACTTTTGTCCCTATCACAATGTATGGCGCCAATATTTTATTTGGAAATAAAGGTGCATTGTTTTCGTTTTGCGTCCATCACTTTTTACAAGCTTATAATTTAAAAAATGTTCGTAGTATACCCCCTTCAAATGCATATTTAAAAAGTTTAGACCCTTAGGTAACTATTTGTTTTTGTTTTTTAATTGTAATTTTTTTTTCCATTAAAAATTTTATTTGGGTAATATTTTGGTGTGGGAAATAAAGAGTTAATTTTTAATGTTATTATATGTGTAAATTGTAATGTAAAAAATATGTAGATGTAGTTTTACTATTTGGCCACAAGATGGCCACCTTGAGGTTTTTTTTCTCTCCATGTGCTTCTCGCTAAGCGGAAGCACAAGGGGGATGCGGAAAATTTTATTTGCAGAAAGACTGATGCCTCTAGTAAGAGCGCTTCGGTTTTTCTGCTGGGGACACAGATCGGTGATGGGGAACCAGTTCACTGATCCCAGGGGCTACCAGGGGACAGCACGGTGGGCGCGCCCGCGATCGTGCACTGAAGTGCGGCACTGCAGCAGTCCTCAAACTTACACAGTTTCCCCATTAAGCAGTTCGTTAATTGCGGGACGTCGACGTCGAATGTGGTGTATCTCATTACTTGTGGGGCTTGTGCCCTACAGTATGTGGGATGCACCACAAGACCGTTACGCGCTAGAATAGGGGAGCATTACTGTGGTCCGGGCTGGCTTAGCACCAGTGTTTCCAATGTGGCGAAACATTTTCGCCAGGTGCATCAAGGTGACATGTCCTCTTTTTTCCTTCCATGGCCTGGAGAGGGTTCTACCTGCCCAGAGAGGAGGGGACACAACTAAACGGCTCATGAGCCATGAGGCATTGTGGATCTTCAGACTGGGTACGAGACTCCCTAAAGGTTTGAACTCCCGCTGGGACCTGGAGCTACTAACATAGTGCCTGGCTCCTCCATATACGCTGCTCCTAGGCGGTTTTATTTGTACAATTTATATTTAACAACCAATCCTCCAGGATGGCTGATACAAGAGAGGAAGCCTGCTCCACCCACCAAAGGAAACACCTCCAAATAAAACAATTAGGCAATTAGGTAGCCCTATAAATCCTCCCCTGCCTTCACTCCCTCAGTTCTAGTGTGTTTCCCACACCGAAGACACCTTACAAGGCAGGACTGTACCTGTCTTCCAAGATCTTGGCGCCTCCTCCATGGATGGGACTGCGAGTGGAGCTCTCCCCGCTCTGGGTGGCTGCAGACGGGGTTTTCTGTGTCTCAGAGCGGCGGCGGCCTGGACGGAGTGTCGGGGTTGGCCGCATCCGCGGCGGGAGGTAGCGTGTCCGTATTGCCAGCATCCACAAGACTGGCGTTTGGTACGGATAGGCGCGCGGGGCACGCAACTCTCCTGTTTGTAGGAGGCGTCAGCATGATGACGCACTTCCGCTTCCGCTTAAGGGCGGAAGCATAGGCAGCGTTCCCCCGCCAGCCGCATCCTCGTGCAGAGATTCAGAGGGAAGGCATGGAGCAGGCAGACGCCTTTCCCTCTGAGCCCAGTGGATCCCAGAGCAGCGCACAGCCACCAGGACAGGTGAGAGCGGACAGAGTGAGCCTCTTTAGTGGAGTATTTTAACTCACTCTGTCCTCAATAAGTGCTAATATGATTGTCACAGGGCTGAAGGAAGATATATGTTTTTATTTTGTTTTGCAGACTGTCCCTTCTGTACCTGAGGACTCTAGTCATCCTCAGAAGGCTACTGACAAGGCCAGGCGCTGCAGACAGTGTGATGCTAAATTGTCTAAAACTTGGACTAGGTCACACTGCGATAAATGTTTAAAGTCTTCTTCTACCCCAAAGCCTCCAGACCCCACTGTTGTTATGTTGAACTTTATGGAGTCTATGAGAAAGGAGTTTTCGTCCACTTTTAAAACCTTTAGATCGGTTATGTCCGCCCGGCCCAATGGACAATACCGCAGTTACCTACTTCTGCAGTGCCGGCAGTTCCAGCCCCACTTCTACCCACTCCCCCTCCCCCTCCTCCTCCGGTTGGGATACCGCCTAACCCTCTGGGGGTTCAGTCAGATTCGGGGTCTCTGGGGTTGGCGGTTGCCTCATCAGGGGAGGACTCTCTTGAGGAGGGCGAGGAAAGAAGTGAACCCGATTCAGACTTAGAAGATTTGGAGGGTGCTCCTCAAAAATTTTCTAAGTATCTGTTTAATGCAGAAGAAACTGCTGAACTTCTTAAAGCAGTATACGAGGCGGAGCAGCTACCTGAGCCAGCTGCTTCGTCTTCAGTAAGAGACGATATTTATGCAGGGTTGGAGTGTTCAGAGGGTAGAAGCTTTCCGGTACATCCGGCTATTCAAAAGCTTATTCAGTCTCAGTGGGAGGATCCGGAGAAAAGATTTTACATTCCCAGATCCTTTAAACGTAGATTCCCCTTTAAAGAGGAGGATATTGCCTTGTGGGACAAATGCCCGAAACTGGACGCTGCTTTGTCGCAGTATTCTAAAAATACTGATTTATCTTTTGAGGACGCAGGGGTCCTGAAAAACCCGATGGATAAAAAGGCGGAAAATTTACTTAAAAGGGCATGGGAATCCATCTCATTTTCCTTTAAACCAGCAATCTCAGCTATGTGCTTGTCTCGTAACTTAAACAAATGGCTGGCAGGGCTTAATAAGCATCTGGTGGATGGTACGCCTCATGCGACTATCCTAGAATCATTCCCTGTAATTGCACGTTCAGTGGCGTTCTTGGCCGATGCTGCGACTGAATCTTTAAAGTCTGCGGCGAGAGCTTTAGCTCTAATCAATACAGCAAGGCGGGCCTTATGGTTAAATACCTGGGAAGGCGATCTAGTTTCTAAACAGAAATTATGTGCTATGAGATTTGACGGTGACCTTTTGTTTGGAAAAGGATTAGAGGATATTCTTGAAAGGTCTTCGGAAAAGGGCAAAAAAATTTCCTGACAAAAGGAAGAAGATGCCCTTTCGTAAAAACTTCCGGGGCAAAAGGCAGTTTGCCCATAATGACACTAAATATCAACCCCCGAGGAAAAGGTGGACATACAATTCGGCGAAATCAAGAACCCCCTTTTTATTTAACAAACCAGCCTCCTCTAATACAAAGGAAAACAAGTGACAGGGAGCTGGTCGGGGGGAGACTTCAGGGGTTCAGTCAAGTGTGGGCAAATGTCACCACGAACCCATTTATCTTGGACCTCATGAAATTGGGGTACAAAATCGAATTTTCCTCCCGTCCCCCCCAGAACTTTGTGCTCACAGGTCTATCCAGGGATCAGGAGAAAGCATCCGCCCTGTTAGACTCAATAACCTCGTTAATACAAGACAATGTAATTACCCGGGTCCCAGTTTCCCAATACAAGAAAGGATTTTACTCCAGGGTTTTTATGATAAAGAAACCGTCAGGCAGATACAGGATGATCCTAAACCTCAAACAGCTAAACCCATTTATTCGGGAAAAGAAATTCCGCATGGAAAACATTCTTTCAATAAAGAATTTAATCCCAAAAGGAGCCTTTATGGCGACACTGGACATTCAGGACGCATATCTACACGTGCCGATACACCCGGCATATCAGCGGTTCCTGAGATTTGCAATACGGGTGGGGGACGCAGTTCACCACTTTCAGTATCGAGCCCTTCCTTTCGGGATTTCATCCGCTCCCCGTATTTTTACAAAGATAATGGCAGAGGTGACATCCTTCTTACATCTGCAGACAATTCATATAATACCGTATCTGGACGATTTGTTGATGATAGCAGACTCGGCTCATACGCTTCTACGTCACATAGAGGTGACTATACATTGCCTGTCCCAGCTGGGATGGCTAATAAACTACGACAAATCGATGTTAATCCCAACCCAGAAGGTCAAATTCCTGGGTTTCTGGGTAGACTCGATAGAAGAGAAATTTTGGTTGCCAGAAGACAAACAACTGAATTTAATGCTAAGGGTGCAAAATTTCAGATCCCAAGTAAGAGTATCCCTGAGGGAGACTCTATCATTGTTGGGCCTAATGACATCAACAATTCCGGGGATAGTCTGGTCACAGTTTCATTCCCGAGTCCTTCAGGAATGGTTCCTCACTGTCTGGGACAAGTCCAAGGAGAGTCTAGATCAATTTCGGGTACTCCCACCCTCTGTGATCTCGTCTCTCCTATGGTGGGAGGAGGTAGGAAACCTCAACCAGGGCTGCCTCTGGAACCCCACAGTCGTCAAGAGAATCTATACGGACGCCAGTCTATGGGGCTGGGGAGCTCACTTGGAACATTTACAAGCTCAGGGACAATGGTCCCCAGAAATTCGAGGAAGATCTTCGAATTTCAGGGAGCTCCTAGCAGTAAAAATGTCACTGCTAGAGTTTCTCCCAGCCATACAAGACTGTCATGTGAACATATTGTCCGACAATATTGTAACAGTGTCCTACATTCGAAAGCAGGGCGGGACGAGATCAAAAGTCCTAAGAGACCTGGCGCTCCAGATTCTTCAGATAGCGGAGAAAAATTGCAAATCAATCTCGGCGGTGCATATAAAAGGCTCGCTAAATATTTTAGCAGATCATCTAAGCAGACATTCAGGAGTAGAGGCAGAATGGTCCCTCAACAAGGAAGTATTCAATCAGTTGATAGCTCATTGGGGGCAACCGGTAGTAGATCTGTTTGCATCACCACAAAATGCGAAAGTCAAAACTTTCTTTTCCCTACATCCTTCATCCAACCTGTCACACCTGGATGCTCTAGCGATACCATGGCCGAAGGGACTTCTATATGCCTTTCCCCCCTTCAACTTAATAGCAAGGGTATTAAAAAAGATAGAACAAGAATCGGCTTTGGTAATTTTTGTGGCCCCCCACTGGCCAAAACGGGCATGGTTCTCAAAGATTCTTCAACTGTCTCTACAGGGACCGTTATTTCTACCTCCCAGGATGGACCTTTTGAGTCAGGAAAAACTTTTGCACCCGAACCCCCAGATGTTTGCCCTAGCGGCCTGGCTCTTGAGCGGGAATCCCTGAGGTTAAGAGGATTCTCGGAAAGAGTCATCTCTACTTTAGTCGATTGCCGTAAATTGACTACAAGAAAAATTTATTGTAAAATTTATAGAGTGTTTGCCTCTTGGAAGAAAAAGAAAGGCATAAAAGAAACAACTCTACCTATTATTTTAGATTTTTTGCAAGACGGTGTTGATTTAGGTCTTGCCCCCAGTACCCTTAGAGTCCAGATTGCGGCTCTGTCCTTTTTTCTTAATTTTAAACTAGCCAAGGAACAGGCAGTGATTGATTTTTTGAAAGCAGTATCCAGATCGAAGCCGATCCCATCAAAGCTTGTGCCTCCCTGGGACCTGAGTTTAGTTCTAAATTGCTTAACTGTTTCTCCTTTTGAACCACTCGACTCAATTTCGTTAAAATGGCTAACTTTGAAAACTGCATTCTTGGTGGCTATAACGTCGGCACGTAGGGTAGGGGACATTCAAGCCCTCTCTATAAAAGACCCATATATGACTATATTTCCGGATAGGATAGTCTTCAAAACAGATCCCACTTATCTGCCTAAAGTGTCTTCTCTGTTTCACAGATCGCAAGATGTTATTATTCCTTCTTTCTGTGATCCACCTACTAATCAGAAAGAAGCAAAATTTAACAAATTAGATGTTAGGAGAATTCTTCTTTCCTACCTAGAAACTACAAAATCTTTTAGAAGGTCTAATCACCTTTTTGTGGCCTTTGCAGGGTCAAGGAAGGGGTTACAGGTTTCTAAGAATACTATTGCTAGATGGATTAGGGAAATTATTACTTTAGCCTATACCAATTCAGGACAATCCATCCCTCAGTCGGTAAATGCTCATTCCACTAGATCCCTCGCCACATCTTGGGCGGAAAGGTCAGGGGCTTCCTTAGAGCAAATATGTAAAGCAGCGACCTGGTCTAGTCATCAGACTTTCGTAAGGCACTATAGAGTCGATCTGTTGTCAAGTCAAGACTTGTCTTTTGGGAGAAAAGTGCTACAAAACGTCATCCCTCCCTAAGGTAACTCTACTGAACTTCTCGCTGGTCTCTCTTGTATCAGCCATCCTGGAGGATTGGTTGTTAAAAGCCTGTTAGAACTTACCGGTAGCGGTATTTCAACGAATCCTCCAGGATGGCTACCTTAGTTCCCTCCCTATTAGGGGGGTTATTAATTATTAAATATAACTATGTCTTGTTGTTTTCCAGGTGGATCCTTCTGCGTGGTACTCTATAATAACTGAGGGAGTGAAGGCAGGGGAGGATTTATAGGGCTACCTAATTGCCTAATTGTTTTATTTGGAGGTGTTTCCTTTGGTGGGTGGAGCAGGCTTCCTCTCTTGTATCAGCCATCCTGGAGGATTCGTTGAAATACCGCTACCGGTAAGTTCTAACAGGCTTTTCCTGTATTTTTATTCTTTCTTAATAATTGCTTACTGCTATTTTAGGGTAGATTGGAACTTTGTACGTTGTGCATTTGGGCCCCTTTGTGATTTAACACTTAGCCAAAGAATGACAGTTGATATTTACTTGGCTACATTGTATTGTTAATATCCCTTCCTGTGTGTGGTGTTATGGGTGTGTTCCTGGGCTTGGGCTTCAAGGACCACCCACTCCACAAGAGGAGGGTATATAGGGGGCTTTCTGTGTTATTTGCACTCTAGCTATGAATAAGGACCAGTAGGTCCGATACATGTCAGCTGGTGATATGTGATGACTTTTTTGGATACGTCCATGAAGAAAGAAATTGGATTTTAGGAGCATCGTGCGGACATTCTTTCGTTTCAAGTGTAACTCTGGAGTAGCTGTCCTGGTCTGGCACTGCCCTTCGTGGAGTGAGCGGTTTTCTACTTTCTTTCTCCAGAGCAGCCGCCTGGACGCGAGCATCACCTCCGGGCGGCTGAAATGGTTAAAGAAGGCAAAATTACACATTATGCTTTTTAGTAAGTTGGCTCTTGTAGTCCCCTATGCTTTCCTAGTTGTTCTGGGTCACCATGATCTGTCTGGGTATACTGTAGCACTTTTCCAAGCCCTATCCCATACAGCTATAGCAATCCCTGCCATGCACTGAGGAGGACCAACAGTCTGAAACAGGCTGTCTGTATGTTGGGGTGGATGTGGCTGTGTAATATTTATAAGCTATAGGCTTGCTATACACCAGCAGTTCTGGATGCTAGCCTGGCTTCAGAGGCATAAGGAGACGAAAAATGAACCTACACACATCATACTGTGGCTCTGTAGCATTAATAAACTATAGGCCTGCTTATACACCAGCGGTTCTGGATGTGAGCCTCACTTCGGGGGCATAAAGAGATGATTTGCATGTTCAGGAGTGATGCATCATGAGAAGCCACAGCTGCTCGCTTAAAGGAAAGCTAAAGTAAAAAAAAAAAAAAAAAAAAAAAAAAAAAAAAGCAGTTTGACTTACCTGGAGCTTCTTGCAGCCCCACGGAGACATCCTGTGTCTACACCTTCCTTCTGTGACATTCCAGCCAGCAGCAGTTATTTAAAGCTGTCCGGTCACTCGACTCCTCATCATGTCCCCATGCAGGGTGCATGCGCTGGACGTTTTCAGCAAAGGGAGCATGATCAGGGAGCACGCAGATCGGGGCTGCACATGCGCAGTAGGCTGCGACTGGCCCAGACCAGCCAGCTTTGAAGGGGGTCAGTGCTGCTCACTGGAGGGCCGCAGGCAAATGATGACTGCAAGGGGGCTGCAATATGGACGTCGTGGGCACAAGATGACTCCAGGGAGCTGCAAGAAGCCCCAGATAAGTTGAATTGAGTTTTTTTTTTTTGTTTTTTTTACTTAACCATTTAATGGCATTCTAACGTATTAAAATGTCATGTTTTAACCTGTTAACGGCAGCATGACGTTTTAATACGTTTCGTGTTCCCGCCACCGCTACACACGTGTGCACGCCGCTCCTGCCACCGTTTCTGTCAGGTTTCCGTGTTGAGCGATTGGGGAACAGGACCGAGCGGTCCTCTACCCAATCGCAATGTCTGGATTGAATGGACGTGACCGCGATTAGCGGCCACGTCTATTCATAAAACAGGAAGCCATCACATTTTATTTAAATGTAGAAAAAAAAGAACATTTCCTATAATGTGGCCAAAAAGTAAAATTACACACACAGACACATACATACTTACACAATACTAATACATTTAATAACATGCATTACCAAAGCGCCCCCCCCAATAAAAAAAAATACTTATAAAAAAAATTACTTTTACTTTACTACATAGGGGCTTGTAATTATGGACCGGACAAAAGAAAAACAAAACAGAAAAATAACACCTATATTTCAAAATAATATACTGTCGCCATACATTGTGATAGGGACATAATTTAAACGGTTTAATAATCGTGACAACTGGGCAAATAAAATGTGTCTGTTTTATTCACAGGAGAACGTTTAATTTTTAAACTATAGAGGCCGAAAACTGAGAAATAATGATTTTTTTTGTCTTATTTTCTTATTTTTCCCATTAAAACACATTTAGAATAAAATAATTCTTAGCAAAATGTACTACCCACAGAAAGCCTAATTGGTGGCAAAAAAACGAGGTATAGATCATTTTCTTGTGATAAGTAGTAAAAAAGTTATTAGGGAATAAAAGGGAGGAGCACTGACAGGTGAAAATTGCTCTGGTCCGTTAGGGTAAAAACCCCTGGGGGTGAACTGGTTAAGTAACCCTTTTAAAGCTGATTTACTGCAAAGAGGACAAATACTCTGTTTTCATAAAATACAATCTGAAGAACCTCATTGAAAACACCGTCATTCACTGATAATTGTGCCGTTAATGGGCACCTTACGATTGTATATGATCTGAGTTAGCAGATGTCTCCTCCTCTCTTGTAGGATTCGCCAGGCTGGCCTGAAGCTGCAGTTCTGCACAAATGAATCTCAGGCCACGCGAGGCCAGTTTGTGCGCAAACTACAGAAATTTGGCTTCATCATCTCTGAAGAGGAAGTTACGGCTCCCGGCCCCGCTGCGAAGAGGCTGATAGAGGAGCGGGGTCTGAGGCCACACCTGCTGGTCCATGATGGTAGGTGGGGAAAGCAGTCATGTGATGGGAATCAGATTTATTTCCATGTGCGTACATGGAATCAATTTTGGCACAGACTGGCTCGGTGGGAGTGCAAATAGACAGAGAGCGATTGGCTGTCTCAGCTGTCACTTCTCCCCTATTTCCCTTGTCCATCATAGGTAGCTACAGGGAGTACGAGAGGATTGGCCGCCGGGAGACTTGGGTGCAGAATACAGCCGGTGTATGGCTGATCCTGCTGCTGCACAAGTCCCGGCGGCGGTAATTACTATTCTCCCTCCAGGTCCACGTGGATGATAGGGAATGATGTAATACGGCTTCCAGCTATTGCTGGTGGACAAATTATAGTGTTTTAAAAGTAACTTCAGCTCCATCTTCTGGCGGTGCCGAAGTTACTCACTGTGCGCTGCTATAACCGTAATTCCTATTACGGTCTATGGTGGCGCCGGCTGCACTCAAGTCTCCTGTGCTGGATTGCGAGTGTTCGGCTACAGGTGCCCCTTTGTATTAGATAGCCAGAAGTACTCTCAATATTAAGTATCTAGAGGTGCCCGCAAGTATAAGGTAGCTGGAGGATCTCTGTATTAAAGGGAAGGTCCTTTTTATTACACAAAGAAAGGGGGAGAAGGTCCGAGGTGATTAAAAAGCAAAAATTTACTTACCTGTGTCTTCCTCCAGCCCCTTGCAGTCGTCCTGTGCCCTCACCGCAGCTCCGCTCCCCGCCGGTGGCCCAGGGTCCCCTCCGGTGCAAAATGCCTACTGCGCTGCAGCAGTAGTCCTGCGCCTGCGCAATACAGTCCAGATGACATCAGTGCGACTCTGTGAGCTGCACGCTGGTACGCAGTAGATGCCGACCTGGCGAGGTCGGCATCTGCACCGGAGGGGACCGGGAGCCACCGGATCTTTGGCAAGGGAACAGGACAGCTGCCAGGGGCTGGAGGAAACCCCAGGTAAGTAGATTTTAGTTTTTTAATCACCTTGGACATTCCCTTTAAGTAGCTAGAGGTTCCCTCAAGTATTAGAGGAACCTCAGTACTAAGTAGCTAGTGGTGCCCAACTAAAGGGAGATCTCGTCAGTGGAATGCTGAAAGCTCGGTAAGTAACCTCTCATTTACACTCTCATCAGGAATCTTGGGAGTGAGCGGCCTTCCCATCATCAGGCGCCTGTAGCCACGTGCCTACAGTGCCTTATGGTAAATCCGGCCCTGGGTACATCCATACATAGAGAAACATATATATGGATGGGGGGGGGAGCTGCGTTGAGAAGCTGGATGACTTGGGGAAAGTAAGAGTTCCTGTGTCTGGAGGTCCTGATGAAGACGGACCTGTAGCAGTACCCAATGGAAGTAGATTTAGGGCTCTTTCACTATCCCTATGGTGCTGGATCGCAGTCTAATAAAATTGGCATTGCACTGTAATGCTTTGTCTCAGCCATGCTACACACATACCGTGTCTCCTCGTCTCTCACAGATCTCCTCCCTGAGTTTGCTTCTGTCGATAAATTTGAACCCAACTGTGTTGTGATCGGAGACGCCGCTGATAACTTTTCCTATCAAAATGTGAACAAAGCATTTCGGGTGCTGGTTGGCCTGGAGAAACCTGTCCTCATATCTCTAGGAAAGGGGTGAGTTCTTTGTGAGTTTCCCTTGGTGAATCTAGTGCATGTCAGTCTGGGCTTGGCATCAGGATATTTATGCCCACACGCTGAGGTGGAGGGACAATGAGCGGCACACAATGGAGCAGTTTAGCGCAGTTTGGGGAGCAGGGGGAACAATTCGCTCATTGGGTGTCAGGGATCACTGAAGATCTGGCATGGTGCCATTGTACACACGCTGGATTCACTCATGATTCTTCGACGAAGTGGTCTTTCTTGTCCGCCATAGTCGAGTTCACTCCAGCTTGTGTACCTAGCTTGAGGGCCGGTTCAGAGGGATGGCTGCCGGTATCCATCTGCTCGGTTTTAGCACCAGGATCCACCACGTCCCACATTGAGATGAATGGCAGCGTTCATCTCAATGGGTTTGCCGTCTATTGCTGGGTAACTGATATTGTTTAAAAGGAAATAAATATGGCAGTCTCCATATCCCTCTCACTTCCAGGGCTGGATTTGTACTCTTTACAGCCCAAGGCCACTGCCAAGCATGCAAATGCTTCATAAGTTCAGCCTACTGCTTTGGTGCTCTTGCTCCAGTGGAGCTCTAGGCCATGGCCTAGGTGGCCTTAGCCTAAATCTGACCCTGCTTACTTCAAGTGTCCTTTAAGTGCAGTGGATAGCATTCTCGCCTTGCAGCGATGGGTCCCTGATTCACATCTCAGCCAGGACACTAACCTGCACAAAGTTTGTATTTTCTCACACTGTGTGGGTTTCCTCCGGGCACTCCATTTTCCTCCCACATCCCTATAACATACAAATGAGTTAATTAACTACTGCTAAATTGTCCCTAGACTATGATGGACACATAACTATGCAGGCAAAAATAGTCAATAGTCACCTGTGGGTAGAAAAGTTTCTCCTCCCCTTCCTAGGAAGGCCTCCTCTGGTCCCTCTCAGTTCCCAGGTCTATTCACACAGGCCACCGTGCTGCAGTATTCAGTGGGTGGTAGCCCTGTCAATCAAATCTGTCCCCTCCCCCTTACCACAGCGCTGAATACTGGAAGGGGGCGGGACTGGCAGCCCTCTTGGAAGGAATTGTGTACAGAATCCCGTCTCTGTTATTGCAGACGTTACTATAAGGAAACCGATGGACTGATGTTGGATGTTGGTGCCTACATGAAAGCTCTAGAGGTACGAAATAATCGCCACTCTGTGAATAGTGTTGACTGCCTGTTACTCCTCGCTGACCTCACTTCTGTTCCTATCAGTACGCCTGTGATGTCACCGCTGAAGTTGTGGGAAAGCCATCTCCAAACTTTTTCCTGTCTGCGCTGGACACCATGGGAGTGAAGCCAGAGGAGGTGAAGGAGGGATAGTGTTGTTGGAGGGATTGTAAGGGGGGAGGGGGTTCAAAGTCAAGGCATAGCACTTCAACTGTTGGTTTTTTGAGTAGACAGTCCCAATATAGGCTTCTTTTTAAAAATGTTAACAACGCATAAAGATTAGAGCATACAACACATAAAGATTAGAGCATACTTGGGCAAAATTCAAGAAGAATGATGACCCTCAGTATAGTGGTAGTTTGTGTTTTGGTATTCATGGACTTCTCTTCTGTTTTACTCACATCAGGCGGTGATGATTGGGGACGATGTGGTGAATGACATTGGAGGGGCCCAGAGCTGCGGGATACGTGCGGTGCTTGTGAGGACTGGAAAGTACAGGTTAGAGACCAGTCTGTGAATAAGAGTTGTGCATCCAATACAGAATGGTATCTCTATATGACGTCCATCCCCCCTGTCCCTCAAACCTGCTGCCTGGATGTCACCCTCGGCTCTGCACCCTCCTTCACCCCCCAAATCTAGAACGTCTCCAGCTTCTGCCACTTCCATCTCTGGAACATCGCCAAAATCCCCCCTCACCCCCCTCCTCCCCACCCGACCACCAAACTCCTGGACCATGCTTTGGTCATCTCCCGTCTGGACCACTGCAATGTCCTCCATTTTGGACATCCTGAGACTAGACTCCGCCTCCTGCAATCCGTTATGTACGCAACTGCAAGGCTCAATCACTCCACTCCTCTTCAGCTGCCCCTCTTATCAAGTCCCTTCACTAGCTCCCTGTCCCCCTTTAGGATTACATGTAAATTTCTCTGCCTGGCATACAAATCCATCCACCATACCTCCTTTTCATTCATCTCCGATCTCATCCAGAGCTACTCCCCATCCCGCTCTCTCCGCTCCTCCAACACTCTACGGAAGCCCAACCCTTGCATCAATTGCTCACTCGTCAGACTCCAGGACTTCTTCAGAGCAACTTCTACTCTATGGAATTTCCTCCCCTCAGCAGGCTTGCCCCCACCTTCAACTCATTCAAGAAGGCCTTTCAAGACCCACCATCATCATAGCGCCAATCCCCTCCCTATGACTTACACCCCACGCCCTTATGTGTCCTTGTAACCTACCCCTTAGATTATAAGCCTATTTGGCAGCCCCCTCCACACATGCACTCTTCCCCGCCACCTTATGGACTCAGTGATTTGTCTTCTCTGCTTATCCCTACATTGTTATGTCACTATTTTGTGTACCGCTGTTGAACACTATAATACCCCTATGTTACATTGTTTAATTCTGTAATCTCTCCCCTATCTCTTGTAGAGCGTTGCGTAATATGTTAGTGCTTTATAAATAAAGTTTAATAATATTTCTCTTTTCATAGACCCAGCGATGAATCCCACCCCCTGGTGACGGCTGACGGATATGTGGATAACTTGGCCCAGGCGGTGGACTTCCTCCTGGCTTCTGGCACAGCTGCCTCCTGACTCCCTGGAGACCTATGCTAGCCTAAGTGCCTCCATATGCAAAGAGACGTCACCTCTGGACACACTGCACATCCTTAGCGATAATGGTTTAATACTTGAATAAATAAAGCCATGTAAGTCATAGACTTCTGGATTAACAGGGATATATTAAAACATGCATTTAAAAGACAACTGTAGTGAGAGAGATACGGAGGCTGCCATTTTTATATCCTTTTAAGTAATACCAGTTGCCTGGCAGCCCTGCTGGTCTATTGCTGCAGTAGTGTCTGAACAACACCAGAAACAAGCATGCAGCTAATCTTTTCAGATCTGACTGTCAGAATCGCCTGATCTGCTGCATGCTTGTTCAGGGTCTATGGCTAAAAGTATAAAGGTGGCCATTAACGGTCCAATTTCTAGCGAAAAAACGTTCGAGCGGTCAGAAATTCTGATCGGATGAAAAATCGTTCACTACACCATCAACTAACCAATCATTGCTTCCTATCTGTCACGACCAACAAGAAAATCCAAATTTTGGTTTGACGAAAATTCAATCGGACGATTGTTTTTATAATCGTTCATTATTGATTGTGCCCATCAACTGAGATTATTTACAACCAATCCGATCAGAATTTCTGATTGCTCGAATGATTTTTCGCTAGAAATTGGACCGTTAGTGGCCAGCTTTAGAGGCAGAGGATTAGCAGGACAGCCAGGCAACTGGTATTGCTAAAGCTGGCCACTAACAGTCCAAGTTCTAGCGAAAAATCATTCGAGCAATCAGAAATTCTGATCGGATTGGTTGTAAATAATCTCAGTTGATGGGCACAATCAATAATGAACGATTATAAAAACAATTGTCCGATTGAATTTTCGTCAAACCAAAATTTGGATTTTCTTGTTGGTCGTGACAGATAGGAAGCAATGATTGGTTAGTTGATGGTGAAGTGAACGATTTTTCATCCGATCAAAATTTCTGATCACTCGAACGATTTTTCACTAGAAATTGGACCGTTAATGGCAGAAATTCTGATCGGAAGAAAAATCGTTCACTACACCATCAACGAACCAATCTTTGCTTCCTATCTATCACAACCAATCAAGAAAATCCAAATTTTGGTTTGACAAAAATCCAGTCGGACGATTTTTTTAAAAATCGTTCACAATCGATTGTGCCCATCAACTGAGATTATTTTCAACCAATCCGATCAGAATTTCTGATCACTTGAACGATTTTTCGCTAAAAATTGGACCGTTAGTGGCCACCTTTAAAAGTAAATAAATATGGCAGCCTCCAAATACCCCTCGCTTCAGTCGTCCTTGAACATCTGTTCTGTTTTATAGAGAATTAAATGGTTATTTCAACCTTAATAAGGTAGTGGGAATTTTGGAACAAGCTATTCGCTATCTGGATTCCTGGAAGAAAGATTTGCTAATAACTGTTCTGATAACATGTGACAAAATAAACTTTGTATTTCGTCCATACTGTCCCTAGTCACTCATCTCTGATTCTTTTTTCTGCTGACACAACAACAAAACAGCTTTTTTACCCATAGGATCCTAAGTGCATAAGCTTGTCTTAGATCAGTACATAGTTGCTGTTTGTGATGCGTTGTTACAGGGAAAGTTATGTGATCATAAATGCTAACTAAACACATGGCTTTTCAGTTTTGATTTAAACGCCACCAGGGTTGGAGCTGTCTTGACTGGGTGTTGCAAGGCGTTCCAAAGGGTAGGGGCAGCATGACAGAGGTTTCTAAAGAGACTCTGTAACATCAAAAACATCCCCTGGGGGGTACTCACCTCGGGTGGGGGAAGCCTCCGGATCCTAATGAGGCTTCCCACGCCGTCCTCTGTCCCACGGGGGTCTCGCTGCAGCCCTCCGAACAGCTGGCGACAGACCCGACTGTCAGTTCAATATTTACCTTTGCTGGCTCCAGCGGGGGCGCTGTGGCTGCTTTCGGCTCCGAACTACACGGAAATACCCGATCTCAGTTGGGTCTGCTCTACTGCGCAGGCGCCGGAAACTTGCGCCTGCGCAGTAGAGCAGACCCGACGGCGATCGGGTATTTCCGCCTACTTTGGAGCCGACAGCCGTCAGAGCGCCTGCGCAGGAGCCGGGAAGGTAAATATTGACGTCATCTTTCACGGAGGGCTTCAGCGAGACCCCTGAGGGACGGAGGACGGCGTGGGAAGCCTCATTAGGATCCGGAGGCTTCCCTCACCCCAGGTGAGTACCCCCCAGGAGATGTTTTGATGTTACAGATCCTCTTTAAGTTGGACTCTGGGGGTGTTTATGTTATTTGAGCCTGATGATCTGAGGTTGGGGGAGGCGTGATGCTGCTGCAACAAACCCTTCAGGTATCTGGGGCCTAAATGGATTCTCCAGTAGCCAGTGTAGTGAGCAAAGGGTTGGTGTTATGTAGCAATGGTGGAATTGGCGTGTTAACAGAAGAGAAGACTCTTTCTGTGGATCTGGACTAATAGACGTGCAGCTATACATGTATGATTCTATGGGCAGAAGACTATATGCTGCAATATTGAATGACCACAGTTGTGAAAGAAACCCTCTTCCCATGTGCTCTGCACCAATCACCAAGACCATTACCCCTTCCTGCATGCTATGGTGCTGGTCCCTCTTGTGCATCAAAGCAGCTCTATCTTGTTGAACTTGGAGTCCACTAGTTCAGGCCCGTTTCTAGGAGCGGGCGAGGGTGCAGTGCCGGAGGGGGGGGGGAGCAGCACGGGCGCAGAGAGAGCACAGTGGAGCAAGAGCTGAGGTAAGTAACTCACCATCCAGGCCAATAGGGACATAAGCGATCTGGCTTCCTCATGGACATCCTGGTTTCCATGGCTACAGGATGTCAGTCATCACGTGACTCACTGCAACCAATGGTTTAATTTACGCAATGATCCATTCCCTGCAGCTATTGGAGTCCGGAAGACGAAGCCAGATTGCGTGCGTCTCTCCTGGCCTGGATGGTCAGTTACTTACCTCAGCTCTCTCTCCGCTGCGCACTGCACGATGGGGGCTACAGGCTGCCTACACTGGGGGGCACCTCTGGCTGCGTATACTGAGGGGTCATCTGGTTACCTATACTGGGGGGGAGGGGGGGCTATATTTGGCTACCTATACTGGGGGGGGGGGGCTACATCTGGAGTTTTATGATCTCTAATTAGTTATCAGTGAGTTATGCTGGAGTCCATTATCCCAGCTGCAGAGAAACTGACATTTATAGCCCTGGCTTATTACTCCTTACAGTGAAAAATAAAAGACACACAGGCTGGCAGTTGGAGTGGTACTGTACATACAGTACATGTCTTTCTTATCATGTTACATGTCACTTCAGGGTCATTTTTAAGCTGCCCATAAACATGTAGTCATCTCGCTGAGAAGCAGGCATAGAGTGACATCTGCTGGTCTGCAGTCGGTATTACATGTCCTGGTGTTAATTCTAGTCAAGATTTAGAAACAAGTTTCAAAAACCCCAGTCATATATCTGAGAAGAAAATATATGCCTGGTGGGACGTCGTGTGTATGGAAAGGTATGAATCCAAGGGGATCATACCACGACGTCTCAGGTGGGAAATTGCCCCGAATGAGGGAGAAAGGAGTGAAGCAGAGGATGATGAATGGTTCGAATTTTTTAATAAAAAGGGTATTGAACTAATTCGTTTTCTGCTAGTTCGAAAGAGAAGAAAATTGAGGAAAATTAATGACGATCTAGAAAGGGTCAGAGGGATGATGGAGGATCTGAAGACCCATGTTAATTATTCAGACATGTCTAAGGATTTGCAAGGTTATCTAAAAAGATTAGATGAGGAGGTGAAGAGAAAGAAACAGCGGAAGTTCATCAGAGATCTTACGGATTATCACAATAGGAATGTATTCAAATGGCAGGTCCCTCAAAAGAAACATCAGGGAGCGGAGCTAGTATCAGAAGGAGAAAAGGAGAATCTTGTCCAGAATAGAGGGATAGAAGATAGGGGGGAGGGACAGAGAGATAAGAAAACAACCACAGAAACCTGTGAGACAGGAAGGGGGTTACAGGCCCTTGGGTGCTCGTCCAAAACAACCGTCCTTGAATGTGAATAACAGGGGATTAGGTCCACCTAGACAACAACAATTGTTCCACAGAGATTTTAGTAGACCCCGGACCCCGAGATGGAATCAGCAGGAAAGGGGGAATTGGAACAAACCCTTTTATCAAGCATCTCCCAGAAATGGGTGGGAGAGAGAGGGATGGAAGCAAGTACAATACAGGAAGTCGGGGGATCCCCAAAGGAATAGGGGGTGGAAGCCCAAATTTCATATCCCCATCATCAACAGATTTTCACCTTTAGAGCAGGCCATAGCAGATTTACAAAAAGAACAAGAAGCACGTGGTAGAGGAGGTGAGGGTACTAGCAATGGATACCCTTTTCGGGTAA
Source organism: Hyperolius riggenbachi (assembly GCF_040937935.1). Classification (NCBI taxonomy): domain Eukaryota; kingdom Metazoa; phylum Chordata; class Amphibia; order Anura; family Hyperoliidae; genus Hyperolius; species Hyperolius riggenbachi. The sequence goes on along the minus strand of NC_090655.1, from coordinate 24,728,242 downwards.
ATCACAAGGAACCATTCAAAGTGGCGAACAAGCAGACACTGATAACCGAACACACGCTTACCCCCAAAAAACGTTCTGCGGACGATTTAGAGGAAAGCGAGGGGGAAGATTTAGGAGAAAAGACCAAAAAGATGAGAGGAACTTAGGGGAAGGAGTATATAATTTAAGCTCTGTTCAACTTACCTCACAGGAATTGAAATTGTTAGATTTGGGTCTAAAATATGCACCCCCAAAGGAATGTAACAAAGTGGATACTATGATTGATTTCAAGTGCTTTATGAGAAAATTGAATATAAAAAAGTTTTTTTGTAATCAAGATAAGACAAAGATGGGGGGGGAACAGGATATGGATTTGATTATACATTCTGGATTATCCAATAAGTCATTATTTAATCCTGTCTTGCAGAATAATGGCTGTGTGGAGGTGTTTGAAAAACTTGTGATGGATGATTTGAGAGATCTTACGGTTAAGAAGGCGTACAGACCTAAATATATAGATATGACTCTAAAGTCTATGGCAAAGAGGGGTGATGTGGTGTTAAAGCCAGTGGATAAGGGAGGTGGAATTGTTTTACTAGATAAATCTGAATATTTGAAGGAAATGTATAGACTATTAGAGGATGAGGATACATATAAGAGGTTAAAAGGGGACCCTACAGTGAGATTCAAGGGAGCACTAAAATCCCTAGTGGAAGATGGAGTAAGTGGAGGCATTTTAACAGAAAAAGAGAAGGAATATTTGATACCGAAAACTCCGAGAATTGCAACTATATACTATTTACCCAAGGTTCATAAAAATATGCAGAATCCACCCGGGAGACCTATCGTAAGTGGGGTGGGCTCATTATCAGCAAGATTAGGTGAGTACATTGATTTTTATTTGCAGCCTCTAGTAAGGAGAACACCCTGTTTCTTAAAGGATACGGGGCATTTTTTGAATATTTTATAGACTTTGAGAATAACTGACCAAACTTTCTTAGTGACAGTAGATGTTGCATCGCTGTACACTGTTATAGGCCATAGAGAGGGAATGCACGCTATCAATTTGGCATTAGAGGAGGATGGTATGTTGGAACCGGAACAGGTTGTCTTCCTACAGAGATGTATATGTTTTGCCCTGGAACACAACTTTTTCTGGTTCGAGAATAACTTTTATTTACAGCTCAAAGGCGTAGCGATGGGGGCAAAGTTCGCACCCAGTTTAGCAAATATCTTTATGTCAGAATGGGAGAAAACAGTAATCTTGGGGAATAGATGGCCTGAATTAAAATGTTGGAAAAGATTTATCGATGATGCATTCTTTTTATGGGAGGGGGATGAAAGATCTCTAAACAATTTTATAGCTAATATTAATGATAATTCCCTCAATTTAAAATTTACCTGTCAGTACAGTTTAAGTGAGGTTGATTTTTTGGATGTTACAGTGTACAAAGAGGGAACACTGTTGAATACACGTACTTTTTTCAAAAAAACCGACAGGAATAGTTTTATTCCGGTTTCCAGTTGCCATTATGATCCCTGGATAAAAAATATTCCTAAAAATCAATACTGTAGGATTAGGAGGAATGCCACTCGAGAAGAAGACTTTTTGGAGCAAAGCATGATTTTAACAGATAGGTTTAAGGAGAAAGGTTATGATGGGGATTTTTGGGAGAAACAGAGAAATGAAGTTCTGGAAATGGACAGGAAACATTTGTTATTGAAGGATGATGGAAGAAGAAGTAAAAAAGAAATAAAAAAGTTTTTCTGTCCAATGATTACCCAGTATAATGTACAGCACCAGGATATAAAGCAAATCCTGGAGAAGCATTGGGGAATTTTAAAAATGGATAAGATTTTGGAGAATAAGCTGCCCGACAAGCCAGAGATGATTTTCAGGAAAGCCCCTAATGTTAAGGATAGGCTCACTAAGAGTGTGATTAATGAACCAATAAAGAATATAGTGGGACGTAAAGGTTTCACTAAGTGTTTGGATTGTTTTGGATGTAGAAATACTAGAAGTTCAAAATTGTTCCAAGATCATTTTAGATCCAATAGCACAGGGGAAACTTTTAAAATGAGTGATGCTTATAGTTGTAATACTGAATATGTGATCTACATGCTGGAGTGCCCCTGTGGGCTTCAGTATGTAGGTCAAACCACCAGGTCCTTTAAAAGAAGATTATATGAGCATGTCCATAAAATTCAAAAAGGACACAAAGATCATAAGGTACCTTTACATTTTCTAGAAGCCCATGGGAAGGATTGCTCTGGTCTTAATTATTGTGTATTGGAGAACATAAATAATCATTGGAGGGGAGTAGACAGAGATAGGGAGTTGTTAAAACGAGAGACCAAATGGATATTGAGGCTAAGAACTATGTTTCCGGAAGGTTTGAATATGGAATACAATATGAATTGCTTTATAGCTACAGATTAGGTAGAGTTCCCTTTTAGATGTGTGCGCGGAGTGAATAAGGGATGAATGGGAGGATTTCAATCTGTGAAGTACTTATAATATATGAATAATCCATGTTTTTATGTAATATGTAAGGTTTTACGATATGTTTTTATGTGAAGAAAAATGTCATTTAGATGTATCATTATTGATGAAACGGGCAGTAAGCTGGTGGGCGCGACGCGCTATAGCCATAAAGGGAAGCGCCGTAGCCCATGACATTTGACCCCTTGAGAAAGTCACGTGGACGAAACCGGTTGGGGAGGAGCTACAGGACGCGTGAGGGATTGCGGAAGTGCGCGGATGCCAGTCGTACGGCGGTATTGCGTGGAGTAAACGGCCGGACGCTGCCCGCTACTTTAACCAACCCTGCGCTTACTTGTATGCCTGTCATAGACATACATTTGTGACACGTGAGTGTAACAGTTGATGTTTTAAACACAATAAATTTTTAAGTGAACGGGATTACGCTATGTGGAGCGTGTTTATGTTTTTACTTATGAGGATTTGAGGAGGCGACAGTGAAGAGCCCACATATGACCAGACGGGCTGGTGATTGTTTGACTGCACGCATATGATCATTTCTTATGATCTAAGGAGCTGGTGAGTGATCTCACAAGCGGTGTGGTGGTGGATTGAGAAGATAATAAGTTACTTTGAACAGATTGGGAATTCATATTGCGCTGATCATCATAGACTCTGTAATTTACGCAATGATCCATTCCCTGCAGCTATTGGAGTCCGGAAGACGAAGCCAGATTGCGTGCGTCTCTCCTGGCCTGGATGGTCAGTTACTTACCTCAGCTCTCTCTCCGCTGCGCACTGCACGATGGGGGCTACAGGCTGCCTACACTGGGGGGCACCTCTGGCTGCGTATACTGAGGGGGTCATCTGGTTACCTATACTGGGGGGGAGGTGGGGCTATATTTGGCTACCTATACTGGGGGGGGGGGGGCTACATCTGGAGTTTTATGATCTCTAATTAGTTATCAGTGAGTTATGCTGGAGTCCATTATCCCAGCTGCAGAGAAACTGACATTTATAGCCCTGGCTTATTACTCCTTACAGTGAAAAATAAAAGACACACAGGCTGGCAGTTGGAGTGGTACTGTACATACAGTACATGTCTTTCTTATCATGTTACATGTCACTTCAGGGTCATTTTTAAGCTGCCCATAAACATGTAGTCATCTCGCTGAGAAGCAGGCATAGAGTGACATCTGCTGGTCTGCAGTCGGTATTACATGTCCTGGTGTTAATTCTAGGACAACTGTCAGAAAAAGCAATACACTACAATACAGGTAGAGACTAACCAGCAAGCTCATGGTGAACCAGAACTCATTGGAGTGTGTAAGGGGCTACAATGGTCCTAAAAGCCCCCTTACTAAAATACTAAGGAAAACAAAAGTTTGCTTTCTTAAAACAGAACGAATTTGCGATAATTCAGGTTGGAGTGAGCTTGAGATGTCTCCCAGTGCATCACCGCTGAATATATGCAAATCAACCATTGTTGCCCTTAGAAGCTAAACACACCCCCATATCTGCTGGAATACAAGAATGTGTCAGCTTGTTAATTTGTACAGAGCCATAATAATCCAACATGCATACAGACTGTTTCGGATTGTTTGATCCTCATCAGTGCATGGCATGGATTAATTTCGCTGTATGGAGTGGGGCTTGTAACACTGAGAGGTACAGACTAACCAGCAAACTCATGGTGAACCAGAACTCATTGGATTGTGTGAGGGGCTACAATGGTCCTAAAAGACCCCTACTTCAATACAATAACCTTTCTATAGCGCTTTTCTCCCATAGGACTCAAAGCTCTTAGGCTCTCTCAGATTCAGTAGTTGTTAGTAGGATGAAGTTTTCACACAACAAAAGTTATATTTCTGCAAATGCCAAACTGAACAGGTGAGTTTTCAGTCTGAATTTAAACACGTCCAGGGATGGAGCTGTCCTTACCTGTTAAGGCAAGGAGTTCCAAAACGTAGGGGCAGCATGACAGAAGGCTCTGGGACCAAAAGTTTCCAGGTGGACTCTGGGTATGACTAGATTGTGGATCTGAGATTGCTACGCAGCTGCAACATTTCTTTCATGTATCCATGTATCCAGGGCCCAAAATAATCAGTGATTTAAATGTCAGTAGGCCAATCTTGAATAGGACCCTCCTTTCTATAGGTAGCCAGTGAAGGGAGTGCAGAACTGGCGTTATGTGGCAGTGACAGGGTGGGTTGGTTGGTTAGCAGTCTGGCAGCAGTATTCTGTATCAGAAAATAAACGCACCAGAAAATAAACGCACTGTGGGCAAACATGTCACCAGAATATAAACGCACTGCGGGCACACGTCACCAGAATATAAACGCACTGCGGGCACACATGTCACCAGAAAATAAACTCACTGCGGGCACACATGTCACCACAAAATAAACTCACTGCGGGCAAAGTTCACCTGGAAAAAAAAGCATTTACTCACCTGGCAGAAGACTCCTCTGGCGCGCATCTCCCCCGGACGATCCTCCTGCTGTCTCCCGCGCTGACAGGCAGAGCATGGCTACGGCAAGATGGTGCCCGAAGCCCTGTACTGGAGACACAAATAGTCTCCAGTACAGGGCTTCGGCAGCCATCTTGCCGTAGCCCTGCTCGCCTGCCGGTGTCGGAACACCGAAGACAGTAAGGAGGCTGGAGCGGGGCTGCGGGCAATGAACTGGCACGGCGTCTATAGACGCCGCTGCCAGTTCATGCAATAAAGTGACCAGAGTCCCGAGGCCGGGACGTCCCGCTGCTAAAAGCGGGACGTTTCCCGGGACCTCATGCTGCCTGGGACAGCGGACCCCGAATCCGGGACGCGTCCCAGCAATCCGGGACGTCTGGTCACTACTGTAGTTCACGTAAGCAGGCATTTATAGTTGGGTCTGTCACACCAGGCTTGAAGGAAAGATGTAGTTGGGTGGTCCGCATAGCAGTGGTATGTCAGGCCATGTTTTTGGATTAGTGTAAGAGATTGCGGAGAAGCCGCCGCGCAGACTGGCGGCGAGGCGGCTGACTTTGCGTCCAGCGTAGCGGTTTGCACGCAGCAGCGTGCGTCTGAGGTGGCTGGGCCTGTTAGTGCACAAAGACTGAGGAATACGCGCGCGCTGAGAGGCAGAACCTTTATGCCAAACCAGGAGGGATCAGCTGACCAGGTTGGTCAGCTGATCTCAGTACTAGTGGCCATTGCTTGATCAGCGGTGGGTGGCGCCGGAGAGCGCCGCTCTATATATACCTATTGCTGGTCAGTCTCAAGTTGTCTGCCGTTGCGAACACTTACGTGAAAGCACTCAGACCTTAGTCAGATCCCACAGTGTGTTTGAACCAGGAGGACCTGGGAATTCACACTGAGCCAGATTACTTCTGTATTATCATTGTGGTATACTTCAGACTAGTTCCAGGGTGTTGAGACCACGGACCTCACACCCAAGACTAGGGATTCTGTGTTATCATTGTGTTATACTTCAGACTAGTTCCAGGGTGTTGAGACCACGGACCTCACACCCAAGACTAGGGATTCTGTGTTATCGTGTTATACTTCAGACTAGTTCTAGGGTGTTGAGACCACGGACCTCACACCCAAGACTAGGGATTCTGTGTTATTATTGTGTTATACTTCAGACTAGTTCCAGGGTGTTGAGACCACGGACCTCACATCCAAGACTAGGGATTCTGTGTTATCATTGTGTTATACTTCAGACTAGTTCTAGGGTGTTGAGACCACGGACCTCACACCCAAGACTAGGGATTCTGTGTTATCATTGTGTTATACTTCAGACTAGTTCCATGGTGTTGAGACCACGGACCTCACACCCAAGACTAGGGATACTGTGTTACCATCATATTATACTTCAGACTAGTTCCAGGGTGTTGAGACCACAGACCTCACACCCAAGACTAGGCATTGTTTGATATCTGTTATGACCTATTGCATTCCTGACTCACCCTCTGTTTTCTGATTCGGTACCTATGCATATCTGATATCGTGTGTTGCCGACCTGGCCTGCCCGACCTTGAGAGCTATCCCTCTCCATTGAGAGATTAGTCTCCAGACCTGCTAGTGACACCCACCTTCTAGGTGTCATTTAGCCTCAAGGCCTTCCTGTCATTCAGCCAAGGACTCCACCCCTTTGGACGTCTCAGGCTGCTGAAAAGTCTTTGCATTTATTAGAGGGAGGTAACTCCCAAACGGCCAAGGACCACCTGCTCCTCGGGTGGTCCCACTCAAAGTCATTACTGTTGCACCAAACACTCACATTATATAGGTGTCCAGAGGTTAGCTATACTTGTATTATTGGTGATTCTGCAGATCATCAATAATCAGGTATATATCTGTATTCGGTGATACTGCAGATCACCAATAATCAGATTCTCTCTGTGTGCTGACACCGATCGTTACAATTAGTTTTCCAAGTGGTAACATGTAAATTGTGAAAAGCAGGGGAGAGAGGATTGAGTCCTGGGGCACCCCATACTTAAGTGGTACAGAGGTGGACAGGAAGGGCCCCATAGACACTTTTTGGGTTCTGCCACTCAAGAAGGATTGGAACCACTGAAGAACTATGCCATCAATGCCGCAGTATTCCTGTAGCCTGTTTATCAAGATGTCATAGTCAACTGTATCAAAGGCTGCAGAGAGGTCTAGCAGTATGAGGATGGAGCACTCTCCTCTGTCTCTTGCCATGAGCAGGTGGTTGCATATTTGGATGAGGGCAGTTTCAGTGCTGTAATGTTTCCTGAAACCAGGCTGGAATGGGTCATAACTGTTGTTTTTTAGGATTTTGGCTTCTAGCTGGAGGTATACAGTTTTTTCAATTAGCTTACCCAGAAAGGGAAGGTTAGAGACAGGTCTGTAGCTGGTCATTGCATCTGGGTCCAGGGAGGGTTTTTTGAGGAGAGGCCTGATGATTGCTTACTTCAGTAAAGCAGGAAATATCCCTGATTATAAGGAACAGTTCACTATTTTGAGGAATACAGGTACAAACAGGTCGGGGCAGTTCAACATGAACTGTGTTGGGCCAGGATCCAGGTCACAGGTAGTTTGGCGGAGGTGAAGGAGGATGCTTGATGTGACTTCTTCATCAATTTCTTTGAAGTTTGACCAAGGTGTTACGTTGTCTCTGCTAATGGTCTTCGGCTCTATATTAGGCTCAGATGCTGTAAGTTGGATGGCGGACCTTATAGCGGAGAGACTTTGTCTGAGAAGAAATGGGCAAATTGGTCCCAGAAGTCCTTTGAAGACTGGATATTACGTTTTTATGACATGCCGGGCTGCAGAGTTTTTCCACTGTGCGGAACAGTTTGGCTGGTTTGTTAACTGCATTTGCAATCTCTTGTGATAGAAAGGATGATTTTTTTTTCCCGTGATTACCTTTTGGTAGTTCTTCAAGTGGAGGATTAAGGCATGTTTGTCTTCTGGGGACTGAGATTTGCGCCACAGTCTTTCAAGTTTTCGGTCTTGTCTTTTCAGCTCTTTTATAGAGTTATCAAACCACAGTGCATGATGGTGTGGAGTAAGATATTTGGTGCGCAGAGGAGCAATGGTCTCAAAGGTGGAGGACACACATTTGTTGTACTTAAAGGGAACCAGAGAGGAAGCACCCTTGTGTATTTTACCATGTATATCAGTAAGAACATTAGAGAAAACACTTACCATGCTGTCTGTTTCGTCCTCACTGCTAAAAGTGTCTGTTATCAGCAGTCACAAGAATCCCAGACTGAGCAATTAAATCTGGCTTTGCTGGGAATGATTATTGCTGAGTCATTATAGCAAAGCCACAAGGGGGCAGGCTTGGGCTTGAAATAACACCACAGAAGACAGACTTAGCTATAATCTTTCTGTAGCAAAGCTAGACGGAGCAGCCTGACTTCTCAGTCGGGGGGTTCTTATCAGAGGTGATAACAGTCAGATTACACAGAGAACAATGAAACAAAGAGCAGATTAGGTGTTTACTGTCATGTTCCCACTGATTTATAAGGTAAAATACAAGAGGGTGCTTCATCTCTGGTTCTCTTTAAACACCAGAGTATTGGGGTCCAAGCTGGAGTCAGTCAATTCATCAAAGCTAAGGTTATCTCGGATATGTTGAGGTGTTAGCCCTTTTAAGCGGCAATATTTTATTTGATTCTTGAACTGGTGTTTGACAGCTGGTATTGAGAGGGAGAAGTGGATAGTGTGATGCAGAGGCGGACATAGGCCCATGCAGGCCGTGCAGCCGCACATGCAATTGCACCAGTCAGGGCCTGATTATCCTCTAGACTTTTCTCCACATATTTTTCTCTGAAACTCAAGAGAAACCGTGATAATAACTTAAACTTCAGTCATATACAAGTTTAATACAGTACCTACAGGATGTGACCTAGCTTCTTGTACTTTTATCGGCATTGTTTGGATCCAACCATGATCTGTTATAACCATGCCCACTCCCATGGGGCCCGCTTCATTTATTTTGCACAAGGGCCCAACGTTGGCTTTGTCCGCCACTGGTGTGATGGTCTGACCAGGCAACAGGATTAATTTCCACACTGGCTATTGACAGCCCAGTATGGAATATAAGGTCCAGAGTGTGACCTTTCTTGTGTGTAGCAGAGCTGATTGATTGGAGGAAGCCCAGTTCATATAAGGCACGAGGTAGCTCTATTCCTAATTGTGAAGAGGAGTCATCCACCCATGTATTGCAATCTCCAAGAACAATCCATCTGGGGTGTTCCAGTGTTAATTTGCATAGGAGATCAACAAGTTCCTTAAGGAAGTCCGAGTCCTTTCCTGGTGGGCGGTAGATCAGTTATATGTTTATGTTTCTCAGCTGAAAGTTGTGCCCCCAAGCATTCAAACGAGTTGGTAGGTTCTACAGTAAGTGGTCTCATTTTCAAAGCTGATCTAAAGCAAAGTGCAACCCCTCCTCCCCTGCGTTCTTTCCTGTTGCAGTGTGTCACGGAATAGTTTATTGGCACGGCGGCCTCCAGGGTGGTTCAGAAAGACAGGTTTCAGTCAGGCAGGCCAGATCAGAAGACTCTATTAGATCATGTATGATTGCTGTTTTGTTGTTTATCGATCTGACGTTACAGAGGACAGTCTTGATGGGGCTACCCTGGGAGCTGAGGTCTGAGATTGAGGACTCCAGGATAGAACGGTCTCCAGATGTGTGGCTGTCATCTCTGCTGGATTGTGCTGGAGCTATTAGGGTTGTTGCCTGGGTGTACTCTGTAGATTTTGTCACAGAGTTATTTTGGTTCTGCAGTAAAGAACGTCTTTTCCCATGTCCTCGGGACCCTCATCCACGATACGATTCTTTGTTCGATTCGAGTACGATTCTATTTACGATCCAATTAAATCCGACATGTCTGATCGCTATTCGATTCAATTCGATTTGCTATTGTTTTGCAATGGCAAATCGAATTGAATCGAATCGAATCCCGATCGGACATGTCTGATTTAATCAGATCGGAAATAGAATCGTAATCGAATCTCACAAAGAATCGTATTGTGTAGATTGTGTTTCTGAGTATTCCAACAGACTCATGCTGGGCATACACGGTGAGATAATGTGCCGGAATCGAGCCAGCGGCTCAATGCTGGCGCGTCACCGCTCGTCCGCGCGGATCGATTCCCACTCATCCCCGCTGGCACTTCCTTATCTGCCTTTCGTTTCTACCATTGTCCACCCGCGGGGATCGAGTGCGGTATCGACCCGCCGCGGTGATCGGACAGGTTGAATATTATCAATCGAGCCATCAGCGGCTCAATCGATAATATAAAACGAACCATGTATGCCCAGCATTACATAGAGATGTATGGATGGACAGCATGGATTTGAAAACACACACCCTTGTTTAGGAGTTTGAAGATATTATATATAACATATGTAGAAAAATATAGTCTACTAGCCAACCCGCGTCGTAGCATATGCCGCTTCTATCTATCTAATAGAGTACGTGCCTCAACCTTGAAGCAAGAAGAAGAAGTAGGCTTTCCATGAGAAAATGTATGCATGCTCAAACACCAAGTTTAACCCTAGCAAGTCTGGCTTTGCAAATCCGGCCTAATTGGCTATTCACGAGGCAATGCTCATGCAAATATGCATTTGCTTTCGCATGCCAAACTATGCAGGGTCCAAAAACCAAACCTACATTAGCGATATCCAGGAGCGCCACAGGGAGGCTTCCCAATGCCCCCATACAACCGGGGGGACTGCGGGGTCCCAGGCTCTCTCACTGCCTGGGAACCACAGCAGCACCCCGGAGGGGGGGCTAGGTGGCGCAGCCAACACCCCCCCCCCCCCCCAAGTGTGGTCAGCGCCGGGGAGAGCCGTCTGCACCCACCTCCCAATATTAAAAACGGGCACTTACCTTAACGTCCATTGCGTTCTGCTACATGCGCATTATTTTGGGGGCACCACATTAGAAAGGAATGAAGTATGGGTCACCCCGAGCTTTAGAGCTCAGGGCTGGCATACATACAGCATTACAGAGGGGGGGGGGGGGGGGGGGTTGCGGGAGAACAAGCGCAGACAACTCACTCCAGGGTTCACACTACCGGAGCAAGCCATCCACCACCTGCCTCCAAAGGATACAGCTGCAAAAAATGCTTTCCATGAGAAAATAAATGCGCATGTAGCAGAACGCAATGGACGTTAAGGTAAGTGCCTGTTTTTAATATTGGGAGGTGGGTGCGGACGGCTCTCCCCGGCGCTGGCCACACTTGGGGGGGGTCGTCTACGCCACCCAGCCTCCCCCTCCGGGGTGCCGCTGTGGTTTCCAGGCAGTGAGAGAGCCTGGGACCCTGCGGTCCCCCCGGTTGTATAAAAAAGGGGCATTGGGAATCCTCCCCGTGGCGCTCCTGGATAGTGCTAATGTAGCAGGGTGACCGCTTTGCGGTATTGGTTTGTGTATGCATTTGCATGAGCATTGCCTCATGGATAGCCAATTAGGCCAGATTTGCAAAGTCAGACTTGCTAGGGTAAGGCCTCTTTTCCATGGACTGTTGATAGGCAGTGAAATGCCTCTCAAACTCTCACAACTGCTCACTGCTGCCTGGTAACTACTCACTACTGCCTAATAACTGCTCACTGCTGTCTGGTAACTGCTCACTGCTGCCTGGTAACTGCTCACTGCTGCCTGGTAACTGCTTGCTGAGCACACAGCTCAACAGTCCGTGGAAAAGAGGCCTTAAACTTGGTGTTTGAGCACGCATACATTTTCTCATGCCAAGTACTTCTTCTTGCTTGAAGGTTGAGGCACTTACTCTATTATATATATATATAGATAGATTGAGCATAGATGCTGTAGATAATCGATGAAAGTTACTCACAAGCAGAAGCAGAAGAGGTTTAGCCTTTAACCTCCCTGGCGGTAAGCCCGTGCTGAGCACGGGCTATGCCGCCGGGAGGCACCGCTCAGGCCCCGCTGGGCCGATTTGCATAATTTTTTTTTTGCTACACGCAGCTAGCACTTTGCTAGCTGCGTGTAGCATCTGATCGCCGCCGCTACCCGCCGATCCGCCGCAATTCCTCTCGCCGCGGCCGCCCCCCCCCCCCAGACCCCGTGCGCTGCCTGGCCAATCAGTGCCAGGCAGCGCTATGGGGCAGATCGGAGTCCCCTCTGACGTCACGACGTCGATGACGTCGGTGACGTCATCCCGCCCGTCGCCATGGCGACGGGGGAAGCCCTCCAGGAGATCCCGTTCTTTGAACAGGATCTCCTGATCTCCGATCGCCGGAGGCGATCGGAGGGGCTGGGGGGATGCCGCTGAGCAGCGGCTATCATGTAGCGAGACTTTGTCTCGCTACATGAAAAAAAAAAAAAAAAAATTTAAAAAAAAGATTTGCTGCCCCCTGGCGGATTTTTTGCAAACCGCCAGGGGGGTTAAAGGGGCACTGTGGGGAGAAATTGTAAAACTGAAAATATGTTACAACATATAGAAATAAGAAGTACATTTTTTTTCCAGAGCAAAAGGAGCCATAAGTTACTTTTCTCCTGTGTTGCTGTCACTTATAGTAGGTAGAAGAAATCTGACAGAAGCGACTGGTTTTGGACTAGTTCATCTCTTCATGGGGGATTATCAGGGATTTATTTATTTTCTTTAGCACTTAGTGAATGGCAGTTGCTCTGTCCAACTGCTAAAAAACTGTATAGCAAGCAGGGAAGCTGGCCAGCATCATTGTTTAAATCCTTTTTAGGGAATATCTTCATAAAGAATAAAAGCCTTGCTGAGAATCCCCTATGAAGAGATAAACTAGTCCAAAACCTGTCACTTCTGTCAGATTTCTAATATCTACTGTAATATCTAAGTGACAGCAACATAGGAGAAAAGTAATTTATGGCTCATTTTACTCTGGAAAAAAAAGTACTTATTTGTTTATGTTTGCACATATTTTAAATTTCACTTTTTTTTGCCATAGTGCCACTTTAATTATAAAACGAGGGGAAGGTTTTACTCCGTTGGTCCATGCTTCACCATTGGGGGTAGAATAAGGTGGCTGTGGCCATAGACAGGAAGATATCTGAGTGAGATCAGTTTTCGGGTAGATATCTACCTGCGCTGGAATGCTTGGTTGCGCGACAGTTGCGAGCTCAAGTCTTTTAGATATTCATACATTTATCAGTTAGGACAAAGAACATGGAAAGAGGTTAGAGACTTTCTGAGAGTTTTATTGCTGTGTACCCATTAGAGAGAGTTTTTCCTTACTTTTTCTGTCCCTGGGATGGCCACAGAGCTATGTTACTCTACGATGAAACTGAAGTTAAAGCGGAATATAACCCTGCATTTCAACTTTGCTCTAAAACATGATTTACAGCATAATATATGCAACCAGCATTTTTTTTACTAGACCAGCATTGGAAGGGTTACACACAGAGCTTTAAAGTTCCTGGAGATAACTACTCCCAGCAGCGGAAGTTTAGTTACATTTAAATAAACAGAATGTAACAAGTGAGGAATGTTACACACTCTTTGGCTGTCCTCCAGCTCCTGCACAGTCAGAGAGAGTCACATTCCACACTTGTTACATTTTGTTTACTTAAATGTATCTATCTAAACTTCGGCTGCAGGGAGCAGTTCTCTACATGGAACTTTAAAGCTCTGTGTGTAACCCTTCCAATGCTGGTCTAGTAAAAAAAAATGCTGGTTGCATATAATATGCTGTAAATAATGTTTTAGAGCAAAGTTGAAATGCTGGGTTATATTCCGCTTTAAGAAACTCACTTCAGTTTATATACTTACCTGTGGAAAGGCAAGGCTCTGCATAGCATAGACGAGTCAGGCAAAAACGGCAGTAGAAATTTGGCTGTAATGGGAATTACGGCTTGGTCAGTAATTTGAGCGCCATCAAGACGCGGAGCCCAAATTACGATAACCGGCGGCCAAATGACATCTTACCTCCACGGCGGCCTAGAGGGGGAATAGTAATTAAAGCTGCCAGGACTTTTGCAGGAGCCGGGTGAGCTGGTTTTCGGCCTCACCTTGCGCCCAGATTTCCAGGAACCTTAAAGCATACCTGAACTTTACATTAAAAGTCAAAATAAAGATACACAGGTCATACTTACCTCCCGTGTAGTCTACTCATCAATCTCTTTCTCCTCATCAACCTCTTTCTCCTCTCCTGCGTCCCATTTGTCCACTGTGATCAGTGGAATTCTTCGTCCTCCATTTTGAAAATGGCTGTTACCCCATAACGGCTTCCTAGTCAGCACACTGTAATATCGCCCACGTGAGCCATAGGGAAACATGGCATTACCTTGCTCATCAGTTGTCCTTTCAGTTAAAACTGACAGCAACTGATATGTTTCAGTTGTGACAAAATCTTGTCAGAATTGGAAGGGATCATTGTTGTCAAATGGTGCGCTTCTAACAGGAACTGACGGCGAGGTAAGTATGTGATATTCATTGGCAGGTACATCATGTGTTTATTTTAGATAATTTTACTCGGTACAGGTTTCCTTTAATTACATGTACACAGCATATAGTCTTACCGTCATTCCAGTCCCCCCTCCCCCCCATTGAAGTTTAACCGATCTTCTAGGTTGAATACATCTTCGGTACTCCACGGCCAGCCCACTGGTGTCCCCGAGTGCTTTACAACACGGGCGCATACTAACAGTGCACAAGCAAGCCCAGACATGTACTGATTCTATGGAGGTGGAAGGAGGGTCAATGGTGCAGCATACAATGGAGCAGCTTATAGTAGGTGGTGTGAGGAGTAGGGGAACAATGGCCATTCATTGTTGCAACAATTCTCGTAGAAGTGTACAAGGCTTTCGGCTCAGTTTACACCAAAACATTAAATTCCTAGAACAGGCCACAATGGATAAATGAACATGTCGACAGATCTCATGTTAAACATAGAATACATTTAGATGCAGTGGGCGAGCAGCAGTGATCCACTGTATCCATTGTATGCTGCACCATTGACCCTCCTTCCACCTCCATAGAATCAGTTGATCCAACAGCAGAAAAAAGGTGGATATACCGCTACACTCAAACAGGAGACAGAGCTGGACCTAGGCAACCCAGACCAGTGAACTATACGTATGAAAAGAGAGGGACTTCAATGTCTCTGAGGTTTATTAGGAACTTATCCCAAAACAGCAGGACAAACACAACGCTGACCTGTTTCGGACCTGGATCAGTCCTTAATCATAGCTATGATTAAGGACCGATCCAGGTTGAAACATGTCAGTGTTGTGTTTGTCCTGTTTGGGATAAGTCACTAATAAACTTTGGAGACATTGAAGCGGACCCTCTCTTTTCAAGTAGATCAACAGCCTGTAGCATTGTACTGTATTAAATAGTGCAACACTGCAGTTTGATAGATTTTCAATCGATTTTACAATGAACTCTATTGAAAATATCTGTGTGCAGTGTATGGGGGCATTCCATCGGGATTAATCTGTTTGCCAAATTGCGTGACAATCTAAATGTGTATGGCCACTTGAGAATATTCTTGCTTAGTTTTTTACATATAATATTGTATATAATAAAAATAACTGTATATAAAAGTATAAAAAAGTCCAAAGAGCCCGATTACAACCTCATCTAACCAAGAACATAGATGCCTATAATAAACTGTTAAAAAAAAGAAAGAAAAGAAATAACCTCAGGGTGCTCCTTTACAAAGTCATCTAGCCCAATAAAGTGTCTGCATCTTACTGTGAACGTTCTTGTAAGTTTTTATTTTATTTTTTTCATTCATAGCATATATACAACATGGGTATATTATGTATTAATATGTGATAAGAAAAAAATATTTGTAAAAAAACTGCTACGTGCCAGTGTATTGCAGCAGCATCTAACCAAAAACATGTCTGCCTTCTCTTGTGGTCATTATTAGTGATGGTAGTATTTTGTTTATTTACTATTCATTCATAGCTATAATATATTGAAAAGAAAAAAAAAAACTTCAACTTGCCCCTTTACAAACTCATCTAACCAAAAAGATGGCTGCCTCCTACTGTGGACTTTCTTATAAGTTTATTTTATTGTTTGTTTTTCATTCCTAGCATTTATACCCAGGGCTGTGGAGTCGGTACAAAAATCTTCCGACTCCGACTCCGACGTTTCTGAAACCACGACTCCAACTCCGACTCCGGGTGGCTAAAATGCTCAGACTCTGACTCCTCGACTCCGACTCCTTATGGATTTTGTACAAAAAGCATGCGACTCCGACTCCCGACTCCTCAGTTTCTGAAACTCTGACTCCCACTCCGACTCCGGGTGCCCAAAATTGACTCGACTCCGACTCTACAGCCCTGTTTATACCATGTGTATAATATGTATAATATGTATTAATATGTGATTAAGAAAAAATGTGTAAAAAAAAAAATAAAAAAATAAAAAATTCTACGTTCCACTGTATTGCAGCAGCATCTAACCAAAAACATGGCTGTCTTCTATTGTGGTCATTATTAGTGATGTCTTGTTTATTTATTTATTATTCATAACTATAATACACACAAAAGAATAAAAAAAACTTCAACATTCCCCCTTTACAAACTCCTCTAACCAAAAACATGGTTGCCGCCTACTGTGAAAGTTCTTGTAATCTTGTAAGTTGATTGAGATATATATAAAACAAATATTAAAAAAAAAAACAACCAAAAAAACTACGTGCCAATGTATTGCGGCATCTAACCAAAAACATGGCTGCCTCCTGTGCGGCGACAGTCGCCTGTGACTGGCGCTTTACATTTCCGTCCATGGCAACGTAGAAGCTGCAGCGCTACTGACTACATGGGGCGGCCCACAATGCACCGCGCTAGTGACGCGCATCAGAAGGGCCGGGGATCGCTGTAGGCCGCTGGACTGTAATGTAGCAGCATCATATTTATATATATGTATTCCCAGAAGTGATTCGGTCCTCTCGCAGCATGAGTGAGTTCAGCCCTTCAGCGCTGGGGACCAGAGAGCAGTGAGTATGGCTGTAGCTTAACCGCCATCTTGGTACACCCAGAGAGATGGCAGCACATGGACCTGCTGCACTGCTGTCTCCTCAACTCCTGTAGCGTCATAACGACTGGCACAGTATAGCTCCAACTGTCCCTCTTTCCTCCGCATTTGTCCCTCTTTCAGGACTTTGTTCGTCTTTCTTTGTAAATATATATATTTCTCTACTAAAAAAAAATGTGTGATTGACTCTAAACTCTATTCCCATCCTTTAAATTGATAGATATCTAATTTTAAAATGTTAAGATGAAGGAAAATGGGTACTTTTCCGTTAGCCGAGCGCAACCGCTAGGTGGCGTAAATTACTATTCCCCCCCTCAAGGCCGCAATGGATAGTAGGGAAAGATGTAACTCCCGCGATCGCTGGCTGCAGAGTTACATCTTTCCCTACTATCCATGGCGGCCTGGAGGAGGAATAATAATTAGCGCCACCTAGCGGTTGCGCCCGGCTAACGGAAAAGTACCGGAAAATGAACCAGGATAGAAAGGATCAGTGTGGTTTGAATTATAAAACATTTTTTCTTATGAAATCTTTATGGTATGCGTGACTAGGGGCATGATCAGGGGCATGGCTTAACTGTCCCTCTTTCTCATCTCAAAAAGTTGGGAGGTATGCTGCTGCTGTGATGTCTCCTTAATGTCTCCTTAACTCTCCGGCGTCAAAACAATCATAACCATCTCATACACCGTGCTCTATACATGACAGGTACGCATGGTGCAGAATAGCGACTGGCACAGCAATAGGGGTGGCTGCTGCTGTGGTGAAAAGAAGTTCAACTTAGTCTGAATTTGCAACCTCTACCCCTGTTCTCCTATGGGATGCAAATTTTGACAGGTTGCATAAAATGCTACCTGTAGTGAAAATATTTGCAAATTCGACAGAATTTGCAACCTCTAACATTCCTCCACCTCACATCAACCCTTAAAGGGATACTTAAGTCAGGGCTAAAAAATGAGGTTAACTCAACTGGGGCTTCCCTCAGACCCCTGCAGTTGATCGGTGCCCTCGCAGCTCCGGTCCGATGCTCCTGGACCTGCCGGCGACGACTTCCGGTTTTGCCGTCACCGGCCGACAGGCATGCGAACGCAATAGCAGTATAGGGTGTGCTATTGTGGCTGGGAACGCGAAGAATCACTTGCGTTCTCATGCCTGTCAGCCGGTGATGGCGAAACCGGAAGTCGTCGCCGGCGGGTCCAGGAGCATCGGACTGGAGCTGCGAGGGCACCGATCAGCTGCAGGGGGCTGAGGGAAGCCCTAGGTGAGTTAACCCAGGCTTAAGTATATATTATTTATTTATTTTTTCCCTGATTTCTGTCCTCTAAACATAGGTGTGTCTTATAGTCCAAACAATATGGTACATTTCATACTTGATTGTCATTACTTGGCTAGTAAACCACCCTGTTCTTCATTCTCTGTCTTATTTAACAATGAGTTGTAAAATAAAAAAGCTAGTGTGGTTGAGGTGACCCACTAGTCTGCTCTCTCTGCAGCATCATGGCAATCTAGCACAGATCAAGAGTAGAGGAGAGCACTTTGTTAGGTATTCCACCATGTTCTGGGATCTCTGTAATAGTTAAAAATAAAAATTACGGTACATTAGTTACAGCACAGCCGGGTCAGCTTCTTCCTTATACTACTCCGAATGGCATTCAGATATGGACACACCACTAGCCTCTGACTGGACAGAAGTGGGTATGCAACTGTCACGGCTCTAGCAGGCACATGCTGGGCATCTTGGCTGAGGACACGCCTTTTTAGCATTGCATCATTCTGTCACAGTTGCAGTTTTAAAAGCACACCGTCTTTTAAGCTATAAATCAAAGCAAAAATAATAACCCTTTGCACTTTCCTGCAGTAAATTCTTATCTCAAACTATCTCTACCCGTTTCTTGGCTGTTTAAGTGTTTCAGAAAGCAGGACTGTATTTCACCCAGTGGATCGAAAGAGCTCAGAGAAGCTCTTTTGCATAGATAACTGAAGTTTTTTTTAACTGTTCCTGAATTGGAAAACATAAGACTTTTCTTTGCTACTAATGTTCTATTTCTTAGGTGTACTACACAAACAGCGAGGAGAACGCCAGCGCATACCACCAAAGGTGCCCATACACTCGTCAGATTGGCAGCAGATAGATAAGAAATGCTTTTGATGATCTATCTGATGTGTTTTTAGAACATTTTTTACCAGGATAGAATTCCAATTGATTTCAGATTGAAATTCGATCTGATGGCATTTTTTTTGCCATCAGATTTTCATTAAGGCCAATGCAAAATGATAAGCAATCTCATCAGATCGACCTAAATTTTCCACCCTGCCAGTTCGATGGAAATCTATCGAAATCGGCCATCGATCGGTCGGCCAGAAAATCGGCTGAGTGTATGGGCCCCTTTAGGCTGCATCTGAAATGACCACCAGCTCAGTGTGAAGCACCTAAATAGATTTTCTGCACACTTCGCATTCAATTCAGATGCAAATCATATGCAAATCTGCTACTACTTATCATGCAAACAGGAAACTCAGGAGGAGGGGCTGGGAACAGCTAACCTGATAGTTATACATTTTACAAAGTTAAGGAAAGGTGGGGGGAAAAGGCTGCGCATCCCTAAACACATGTTGCAATTGAATGGTTAATCGCACAGGCATACACCGCCTCTGCCAGACTGAAAAATGCATGCCCTGCATCCAAGACAAGTGCTAACATTTATTAACCTCCCTAGCGTTCTGGACGAGCTAGGCTCGTCCAGAGACGCCGGAGGTCACTGCTCAGGCCCCGCTGGGCCGATTTTGAATAATTTTTTTTTTAAAACACGCAGCAAGCACTTTGCTTGCTGCGTGCCTTACCCGATCGCCGCCGCCAATCCGCTGCTACCCGCCGCGATGCAGCCCCCCCCAGGCGAGACCCCATGCGCTGCCTGGCCAATCCGTGCCAGGCAGCGCTGAGGGGGTGGATCGGGTCTCCCTGTGACGTCTATGACGTCACGACGTGGGTCGCCATGGCGACGGGGGAGGCCCTCCAGGAAATCCCGTTCAGAACGGGATTTCCGGACGGGCCATTGCGCCGGCGGCAATCGGAGGGGTGGGAGAGATGCCGCAGGGAGGGGGGAATCATGTAGCTAGCGCTAGGCTAGCTACATGAAAAAGAAAAAAAAATATATGCAAAAAATTTTCCCGCGGCCGCAGGAATCAGAACGCCAGGCAGGTTAAACTAGGAGGAACTTTAGCTTCCAATATGGTTTGCATGCAAAGTATACTATACTAGACACGGTGAGGCAAACCTCCGGGCAAGTGACCTAACCTAAATTTAAAACCTTGGGAGCAGCTAAGCTAAAAAAATGTGTAACTTACATTTGGTTCAACAGCGAGTACTACACAAACAACTTATTAGCCTAAAAGTTTATTTTCACTTCAGATTTGCTTTAAAGCATAAATATGACTCACTCTTATATTGCATATTTCACAGTTTCATAAACAGTCGCCCAGTCCAACTGGCAATTTTCTGTAATTGCTTTTTCTGTCTCCAGCTGGGATGCGGTCTACAGTCGTGAGCTGCAAGGCTTCCAGGAGTATGGGGATGAAGGCGAGATCTGGTGAGTGGCAGGAGATCTGGTGAGTGATAGATCTGGTGAGTGACATCTGGTGAGTGGCAGGAGATCTGGTGAGTGATAGATCTGGTGAGTGGCAGGAGATCTGGTGAGTGGCAGGAGCTCTGGTGAGTGGCAGGAGAGCTCTGGTGAGTGACAGGTGCTCTGGTGAGTGGCAGGAGCTCTGGTGAGTGGCAGAGAGCTCTGGTGAGTGGCAGAGAGCTCTGGTGAGTGGCAGAGAGCTCTGGTGAGTGGCAGGAGAGCTCTGGTGAGTGGCAGGAGAGCTCTGGTGAGTGGCAGGAGAGCTCTGGTGAGTGGCATCAGAGATCTGGTGAGTGGCAGGAGAGATCTGGTGAGTGGCAGGAGAGATCTGGTGAGTGGCAGGAGATCTGGTGAGTGACATCTGGTGAGTGACAGGAGATCTGGTGAGTGACATCTGGTGAGTGATAGATCTGGTGAGTGACAGGAGATCTGGTGAGTGACATCTGGTGAGTGATAGATCTGGTGAGTGACAGGAGATATGGTGAGTGACATCTGGTGAGTGGCAGGAGAGCTGGTGAGTGGCAGGAGAGCTGGTGAGTGGCAGGAGAGCTGGTGAGTGGCAGGAGAGCTGGTGAGTGGCAGGAGAGCTGGTGAGTGGCAGGAGATCTGGTGAGTGGCAGGAGATCTGGTGAGTGATAGATCTGGTGAGTGGCATCTGGTGAGTGGCAGGAGCTCTGGTGAGTGGCAGGAGAGCTCTGGTGAGTGACAGGTGCTCTGGTGAGTGGCAGGAGCTCTGGTGAGTGGCAGAGAGCTCTGGTGAGTGGCAGAGAGCTCTGGTGAGTGGCAGGAGAGCTCTGGTGAGTGGCAGGAGAGCTCTGGTGAGTGGCAGGAGCTCTGGTGAGTGGCAGGAGAGCTCTGGGGAGTGGCAGGAGAGCTCTGGGGAGTGGCAGGAGCTCTGGTGAGTGGCAGGAGAGCTCTGGTGAGTGGCATCAGAGATCTGGTGAGTGGCAGGAGAGATCTGGTGAGTGGCAGGAGAGATCTGGTGAGTGGCAGGAGATCTGGTGAGTGGCAGGAGATCTGGTGAGTGACATCTGGTGAGTGACAGGAGATCTGGTGAGTGACAGGAGATCTGGTGAGTGACATCTGGTGAGTGATAGATCTGGTGAGTGACAGGAGATATGGTGAGTGACATCTGGTGAGTGGCAGGAGATCTGGTGAGTGGCAGGAGATCTGGTGAGTGGCAGGAGAGCTGGTGAGTGGCAGGAGATCTGGTGAGTGACATCTGGTGAGTGGCAGGAGATCTGGTGAGTGGCAGGAGATCTGGTGAGTGGCAGGAGAGGGATGTGCTGTCACGGGGGGAAATGTGCTTTCTGTGTAATGCTGATATTGCTGTTTGTGTAGTGTACTTGATATAGTAGCACAGTGGTTGGATGTGTGTCCTATGCTAGTGTTTGTGCTCCTGCAGTCAGAAACCTGAATTATTCTGAACACTGCACGTCATCACCCGTACTAGTGGACAGGGTCTCGTGGTTACGGTCCTCGTCGCGCTTCATGTGACTATGATGCTTCCTCCTTCCAAGCCATTCTGCAATTTATCACAGGCGGTGACATCTTTAGTCCCGCCAGGTGATGTCTGTGCACAGAACTCTAAGTAAATGAACATTCTGCAAAGGGACATACTAGTTGCTTGGCAGCTGGAAATGGCCATTATTTCCCACAACGCAATGGGGTTCACAGACTGGACTATGGTCCTGGCATCACACAGGGACCACAATATCAGCCAGACAGACAATGGATGCTTTCATGTTAGCTGGGACTGGTAGTGATCATCCCGGTACTGTAGAGCTCTGTACTGGCAGTGATCATCCTGGTACTGTAGAGCTCTGTACTGGCAGTGAGCATCCTGGTACTGTAGAGCTCTGTACTGGCAGTGTGCGTCCCGGTACTGTAGAGCTCTGTACTGGCAGTGATCATCCTGGTGCTGTAGAGCTCTGTACTGGCAGTGATCATCCTGGTGCTGTAGAGCTCTGTACTGGCAGTGATCATCCTGGTACTGTAGAGCTCTGTACTGGCAGTGATCATCCTGGTACTGTAGAGCTCTGTACTGGCAGTGATCATCCTGGTACTGTAGAGCTCTGTACTGGCAGTGATCATCCTGGTACTGTAGAGCTCTGTACTGGCAGTGATCATCCTGGTACTGTAGAGCTCTGTACTGGCAGTGATCATCCTGGTACTGTAGAGCTCTGTACTGGCAGTGATCATCCTGGTGCTGTAGAGCTCTGTACTGGCAGTGATCATCCTGGTACTGTAGAGCTCTGTACTGGCAGTGATCATCCTGGTACTGTAGAGCTCTGTACTGGCAGTGATCATCCTGGTGCTGTAGAGCTCTGTACTGGCAGTGGTACTGGCAGTGAGCAACCTGGTACTGTAGAGCTCTGTACCGGTACTGTAGAGCTCTGTACTGGCAGTGATCATCCTGGTACTGCATAGCTCTGTACTGGCAGTGATCATCCTGGTACTGTAGAGCTCTGTACTGGTAGTGATCATCCTGGTACTGTAGAGCTCTGTACTGGCAGTGATCATCCTGGTATTGTAGAGCTCTGTACTGGCAGTGAGCATCCCGGTACTGTAGAGCTCTGTACTGGCAGTGATCATCCTGGTACTGTAGAGCTCTGTACTGGCAGTGATCATCCTGGTACTGTAGAGCTCTGTACTGGCAGTGAGCATCCTGGTACTGTAGAGCTCTGTACTGGCAGTGATCATCCCGGTACTGTAGAGCTCTGTACTGGCAGTGATCATCCTGGTACTGTAGAGCTCTGTACTGGCAGTGATCATCCTGATACTGTAGAGCTCTGTACTGGCAGTGATCATCCTGGTGCTGTAGAGCTCTGTACTGGCAGTGATCATCCTGGTGCTGTAGAGCTCTGTACTGGCAGTGATCATCCTGGTGCTGTAGAGCTCTGTACTGGCAGTGATCATCCTGGTGCTGTAGAGCTCTGTACTGGCAGTGATCATCCTGGTACTGTAGAGCTCTGTACTGACAGTGATCATCCTGGAACATTGGGTGGCCCTACTAAAGTTTTGCCGGGGGACCCCATGGTTTATAGTTACGCCACGGTTTGTTCCATGTAGCAGGGAGCCTTCTGCTTCCTCTCTTTCCAACCCCCCCCCCCCCCCCCTCCTCTTCATAGGACAGTACATGCTGCTCTGCCGGTACATTAGCTGGCCATTGGCAGAAGCAATCAGAAAGCATCATTTTGATTGGTTTTGGTTACTGTCTCTATGAGGCCCACTCGTGTCATGTTTTATATGCAGTTCATGTTCAGATTGACACACCTGTGTTGTAAGATTGAATATTGAGCAATGTTTGCCTAGAGGGTGGTACTGATGGACAGTTCTCCTCTGTGGCAGGTTTGGAGAAGGGAGCATGACCCGAGTGATCCGATGGCTCAGTGCCCAGAATATACCTCTCTGCTCATCCATACTGGATATCGGCACAGGGAACGGCATGCTGCTGGTGGAACTGGTAAGAGATTTATCTTTATCATTGTGTAGCTGTATGATTGTGAACAAGAGAGGTCCATGTTAGAACTCTCAGCAAGGATTGCAAGCACATCTCAAACAGTATGTTCCAGGAGAGGCCACTGTATAATTCAAAGGACAACTAAAGTGAGAGGGATACAGAGGCTGCTATATTCATTTACTTTTACACAATACCAGTTGCCCGGCATCCTACTGCTCTTTCATGCATCAGTAGTGTCTGGATCACACTCCTGAAACAAGCATGCAGCAAATACAGTCACACTTCATTCAGAAACACCTGATCTGTTGCATGCTTGTTCAGGGTCTATGGCTAAAAGTATTAGAGGCAGAGGATCAGCAGGACAGCCAGGCAATGTGCATTGATTAAAAGGAAATACACATTAGCCTCCACCTTATCTCTCTCACTTCAGAATGTAGATGCAATTGCATTATTAAAGGACAGACAAAGTTAAGGTGGCTATACAGTAAAGGGGCCCATACACTGGTCGATTTCAGCCATCGATCGATTCTATCAAATTCCCCGATTTTGATGGATTTGATCTATCTGTTGGGATGGAAGATCTAGGTAGATCTGCTGCTGCTGCTATAAGTGTATGGCCTCCTTTATAGATTTGCAGCAGATTCGACCATCAGATAGATTTCTGTCAGATGCCTGTCAGGTCGAATCTGACAGGAATCTATCTGATGTGTGCCACACACTAGGAACAGATTTCCAATAGATTTCAGAATGAAATCTATTGGAAATCGATCTAAATACATTATTGGACCATTATTGGACTACATGATACGATTCCTTGTGCGATTCAATGACGATTCTATTTACGATCTGATTAAATCCGACATGTCCGATTTGGGATTCAATTCGATTTGCCATTGTTTTGCAATGGCAAATCGAATTGAATCGAATCAGGATTGGCCATGTCGGATTTAATTGAATCGTAAATAGAATCGTAATCGAATCACACAAAGAATCGTATCTTGTAGATTGGGCTTGAGATCCAATGCAATTCTATGGGCCATCGATCTGCTGCAGATCGACCTAGATCTTCCATTCTGTCAGATCAAATCCATCGAAACTGATCGAAATCGGCTGCAAATCGATCGAATGGGGAATTTGATAGAATCGATATCGATCGATTGATTCTATAGAATCGATCAATCGATTGATGCCTGAAATCGACCAGTGTATGGGCTCTTTTAGAGACAAACATGGGAAACAAAACAATACAGACAGTGGTGCACAGACAGTGGTGTACTCCAATATACAAGATACAGAACTGGTAATTACAGTGACAAAAGTAACATGATGAGTAAAATGTATAACAAAGTCCAAAACACAAAAGGGTGAGAGAGCCCTGCAAGCTTACAATCTAAAGGAATTGGGGGGGGGGGGTGTAGTATACAATATTCAAACCTAGGGGCAGTGTGTATTTAAGTCTATCTAGTAATGAGTATCTCTTGGCCAGATGTGAGAGGGAGATTGGCCTAAGTTAGAACGTATGCTGGCAGAAAGGACTAGCTGATCAAGAAACACAGCCACTATCTGTGTACAGTTGCTTATGGGCCCGTTTCCACTAGTGGGGTGCGATTCTGTTGCGGAAAACGTGAAAACGAATTCATATGCGTTTGTATGTGAATTTCAATGCGAAAACTCGTTAAAATTTGCATCTGTTTGTAAGTATGCGAATTTAACCATGTTAGTGCCTGTGTGCTTTTACATTGATTTTAAGCGAAAACCGCACGCAAATTTGCATGCAAAATTCATTACAGGTGAATCGCACATTAACCTTGCGGTGTGCGAATTCTGATGGCTCTGCTGTGCAGATTTTTTTTCTGCACAGTCCACCGCACAGAATTTCTGACAAGTGGAAACCAGGCCCATTGATTTATATTAGTTATGCGAATCTGCATGCAGAAAACGCCTGCAGATTCCTTCTAGTGGAAACGGGCCCTCATTGTCTTCTCAAAGGGAAAGTTTTATCGCCAGTCTGTAAATATTGTACTGACAAGGATGCATTTCTCTGTGGCCAATAAATGCACAAGAGGCTATTATGCTGGGTACACACAATGCAATTTCCCGTAAGATCGACGGGTGATCTGACAGGAAGTTGCATCGTGTGTACATGTCCAAACTGCTTCTGATCAATAACGGGATCGATTTTCCAATGATACCTTCCCAAATTGATCCCATTATCAACCGGGAGCCATTCGGACATGTCGGAAATAATCTGTTCAATCCCGTCAATCAGGAAGTTGTATTGTGTGTACCCAGCATTACTCTATTCCCTACAAGCTCATAGTTGCCCATTTTGTTGCCAGTTTTGTCACAAATAAAACGTCCCTTTAGCAAAAGTTAAATGAGCACCAAAGTAACCCATGGCAACATCAGGTATATCACCAAAGTAACCCATGGCAACATCAGGTATATCACCTGTGTCCATGTTAGCCCCTTATTGCATGTTGTATTCACCAACACAAAAAAGCACTGCAAGCAGAACCTCAGAGGGGGAGCAGCAGTCGCCTGGTTTCCATACTACAGTAAACCTTAGAATGACAGTAAGTTAGTGTAAGAGCGCTCTGCAAGACCAGCAAAAATTTGTGCGAAGATTTGACTTGACAAGCAAGCAACGTCTTGATCTATAAGCACAGAACTTATACGCATCGCGTCATCACAACTGAGCCACTGGTTCTTCTCCCTTTGATGCTGCAGGATTGTACTTCATCTGAGCAAAATCAACTGTCATTGGATAAGTCCCTTTTTAAAGTGTTCCTGATATAGTTCACTATCGCTGATTTATACCTACCGGGGGCTTCCTCCAGCCCCATGAGCAGTGCTGAGTCCTTCACCGTCCTCTTAGGCCCCTGCGTTCAGTCACTACGACTCCCAGCAATCCGTGCAGTCGCGGGCCTCTGCCCATGGATGGCTGGTGCCCGCTCTGCGTGACCCCAGTGCACGTGCAATGAGTCATGCAGTGCGGGCACCACAGACGATACAAGCAGGATGGGACACAAGACGGAGGACTGGATCGCGCCAGCTGAAGAGGTAAGGGTATGCCGTGTACTCTGCAAGGACAGCAGGGATTCCTGAAATGGGGCTACGGAGAGGCAGCATGGGAGAGGGGAGGGTGCATTTTTTTTTTCATTTGGCAACATGGAAACAGTTGGGATTTCTGGGGGAGGGCTTGCAAACGACTGGCAAGTACCTTAACTTGTGCAATTGAAAACAGGGAAGCTGCAAGGATATCTCTAGGGGGGGGGGGGGGGGTCCATAAGACGCACTGACTGACCGAAAATTACCTGGTAATTCTGCATGTCAGCTCCCTGCCCATACAATTCTATGGGCCTGTTCACAGTACTGCAATGTAACTGATCGCGTTGTTCTAACTCGCTGCATGCAGGCTTTGTATTAAAGTCTATGTCCAGTCTCCATTGCAGGTCACACTCATTATAACGCTTGCGTTATGCTACTGACCACTGTGAATCCAGCCTGAGAGGTTGGGAGGGGCTTATAAGAGCAGCTGTATAGATGTGTTAGCAAAACATGCGTGTGCTAGGTGGGTGGAAATAATTTTATTATCTATTCATTTAAAGTGAACCAGAGATGAAGCACCCTCATGTATTTTACCATATAGGTCAGATGGAACATTAGAGAAAACGCCTACCCTGCTCTCTGTTTCATTCTACACTGCACAGCTTGTTTCTTATCAGACCTGATAGAATCACCGACTGAGCATTCAGTCTGGCTTTGCTATAATGATTCCTGAGCAGAGCCAGCAGGGGGCAGGCTTGGACTTGAAAAGACATGAGAGAACACACACTGAGCTATAAATATTCCTGAGCAAAGCCAGACTGAATGCTCAGTCAGGGATTTTATCAGGGCTGATTAGAAGCAAGCTGAGTAGTGCAGAATGAAACCGAGAGCAGGGTAGGTGTTTTCTGTAATGTTCCCACTGATAGATAGATATATATATATATATATATATATATATATATATATATATATATATATATATATATATATATATATATATATATATATATATATATATATATATATAGTAAAATACATGAGGGTGCTTCGTCTCTGGTTCCCTTTAAATATACCAGCATGTTCTGGAGACACAGAAGACTGGAGGTACTGAAGTTCCATCCCTCATGGTAATGGCTTTAATGGCACTAGGAATATATTCATGTATAATTGTTTTCTATACCTTACAGGCGAAGGCTGGATACAATAACCTGACGGGCGTGGACTACTGTGCTGATGCCATAGCCCTCGCCAAAAGCATCTGTGAAAAGGAAGGGGTTTCCCGGAGTGTAACTCTGCAGGTGAGACTATATAATTATTATCACTTCAGAGGACTTAAAGCGGATCTGAGATGAAAAACTATCTATCAAGTAACTTGTCTATATATCTTGTCTTGAATGTAGATAGTTTGCACAGCAAATCTAGCTGCAAACCGCTTCAACAGTATATGATTATTTCTTCTTGTGATTCAATGACAGCAGCCATGTTCTGCTTGTCACATTACACAAGCTGATAGCATTTTACCAGTCCTCAGCCTGTGAAAAGTCCACTCCCCTCTCCTCCCTCCTCACCTCTGCCTCTGAAATTTCTGGCTAGTAACACCTCCTCCTGCCCAGACTGAGCTCCCATAAGCCCTTGCTACATGGGTCTAATAGTGCCAAGGCACAAAAGGAGCTGTGGGCGAGGCTTGTTTAGTTTATAGGAAATTAGAGTATTAAAACAAAAACAAAAAAGTATTTGGCTTGAGGAATGCCCTATAAACTATATGAAAGGAACACAATTATGCAATGAGTAAAAGTTTATCTCGGATCCACTTTGATACTGAAATGAGGGCAGCATAAATACTGTATGTACTCAGCTATAAATAGATTACAGAAAAACGCAAGCCTCCCATTGTAACACGAGGGAACTGATAGAAACAGTCTCCTCAATTATTAGTGGAAGAAATCTTTACTTTCCTGCTGTCACTCCTGCCAACATGTTAGTTTCTGTATTTATCTGCCACTACAGTTCACAGTAAGGATGAGCAGACAAAAGTGAAATTCACTTTGAAGCTGCGATAGTCGGTAGTCTCACTGCATTCCCATTTCATGCGCTTTCAAGTGCTCCAGGCTAGTTTATTTTAGCACTTTTTATTCCTTCATTGTTACATTTGCTTGCTACTAAATAGTACAGCTGTAATGTGTACTTTAGGCCTTTTGTCACTAGGGGGCAGTGTGAGACAATAACAGAGGACTTCTGTTTTTAGTTTCTGCATTTTCTGTTAGTAGAGAGCATTCAAAGCATTCCAAAAACTTACAGCACAGCGAGTTCTGCTGACTGAGGTCAAAAGCATTGCACTTATCTATAACAAGATAACTATTAAAGTTGCTAATGTGTTAACCGCTTAAGGACCACAGTGACTGGGCCATTTTTTACAATTTAGTGCTCTGCAGCTTTAACAGCTCGCTGCAGAGCCGTACAACTTATCAGCCAAATGAATCTGCCCTCCTTTTGTTGCCACCAACGGAGCTTTCTGTTGGTGGCATCTGATCGCTGCTGCAACTTTTTTTTTTTTAATAAGTCTTTTTTTTCCAATAAAAATGTCGTTTTTTTTTTTTTTTTTTTCCCAGCCACCCTCCCTCCCCCCGCGAGATCCAATCATGGTGATCTGTTTGCGAGGCTCTACTGGGGACAGCTCAGTGACTGTCCCCCGTATAGATCGCAGCACTGTATAAATAGTTTTGGCCGTTTTTTTTTATTGTTTTACAGCCCCTCATGGCTGGCAGGTTGTTTACGAAGCTCCGCTCTGTAACTCAGCGGGGATCATCCGCACACAATCCCTGCCAATCTCCGCCCCCAGAACTTGACGCTGATCGGCGTGAGGCAGTCTTGGGGGAGCCACCTTCCCAAAGCCTATCGGCGTTAGGCAGTCAGGAAGGGGTTAAAGAAAACCTGTAACAGAAAAAAGTGCCCCTGGGGGGGTACTTACCTTGGGAGGGGCAAGCATCTGGATCCTATCGAGGCTTCTCTCATCCTCCTCCGTCCCACGGGGGTCTCGCTGGGCCCCTTCCGAATGGCGGGCTTGTAAATATTTAGCTTCCCGGTTCCAGCGCAGGCGCAGTAGCGGCTGTCAGCTCGGGATTAGGCAGAAATAGCCGATCCCAGTCAGGTAAATATGCCACAGCTTGACAAATTATTATGCTTTTCTATTCTACTCTGATCAGTTTCCCATGTTACCACATGCTCTTATAGGTCACAGATTTCCTGGGCTCCTTCAGTCCGACACAACAATTTGACATCTGTCTGGATAAAGGCACGTTTGATGCCGTCAGCCTAGATCCCGACAATGCAGAAGAACGCCGCCTCCAATACGTACAGTCACTCTGTAGGGTCCTAAAACCCAGAGGCCTGTTTGTCATCACATCCTGTAACTGGACCGCAGAGGAGCTGCTCAGACAGTTTGGCAAAGGTAAACAGTCACAAAAAATGTGATGTTGTCTAATCTGTTAAAGTAAACCTTAAGACAACCCTTGTGCCGCGACACATTCATGTGTTGCGGCAGCATTGGGTATGTGTTGCCGCTCTGTCCCTCCGCAATATCCCTCCCTCTGCAAATGTCTACATTTGTGGACATCGGTGGCCATTTTCTTGTAACCCTGCTCTAACTACAGATGGAGTAGAGGGGGGGAGAAGCAGGGAGAGAAGAGTGATGTCAGCACTGGAATGCATGAAGATGGTAGGTGATCCGCCGTCACTATCACCAGCACATGCCACTGAAGGGAACCTATAGCTCACTACCTATACTGGAGGCACCTACACCTGGCTTCCTATACTGGGGGCACCTATGCCTTGTTACCTATACTGAGGACACTAATTCCACCAAGGGAACCTAAACTGAGAGTGATATGGATGTTTCCTTTTTAAACAATACCAGTTGCCTGTCAGTCCTGATGATCTCTTTGGCTGCAGTATTGGCTGAATCACACACCTGAAACAAGCATGCAGCTAATCCAGTCTGACTTCAGTCAGAGCACCTGATCTGCATGCTTGTTCAGGGGCTGTGGCTGAAAGTATTACAGACACAGGATCAGCGGGAGAGTCAGGCAACTGGCATTATTTTAAAAGGAAAAATCCACATCCTTCTCCGTTTAGGTTCCCTTTAATGCTGCGCTACCAGTTCAAATGGGGGGGGGGGGGGTGTAACTGTCCCACTGATTGTCTTTATTAATATTCCTGAAAGGTTCAAGGTTTCATTTTTAAGTGTATTCAGTAAAAAGCACTCTTTCCATCCATTTCGTGGTTATTAGTATTTTTCTATTATACACATGTGATGTGTCACAGAGATCTGAGCGTTTGGCGTGATGTGTCACAATGTCAAAACGGTTGGAAACCACTGTCTTAAGAGGAACTTTATCCCAGGATTGAACTTCCTCTCAGTCGGTAGCTGATACCCCCTTTCCTATGAGCAATCTTTTCCTTTTCACAAATAGATCATCAGGGGACTCTGTATGGCTGATATTGTGGTGAAACCCCTCCCACAGTGTGATGTCATGACCATGGTAGTGACAGTTCCCTTTCTGTGAGCCTAGTTGCATTATAGGAAATAACAGCGGTTTCCAATTGCCAAGCAACGTGTGTAGTGTGTGTAGTGTGTGTGTGTCTGTGTGTGTGTCAGTGTGTCAAATTATATAGTGAATATCAATTTCTTGATCGCTTTTCTATTTTTTAACTTTTCACTTTGCAATATATTGATTTTATTATTTTCATCCCAGTACTATTTTTCAGTAAAGTTCCTCTTAAAGTGAACCAGAAACAAAACACCCTCATGTATTTTACCATATATATCATTGGGAACATTAGAGAAAACACCTACCCTGCTCTCTCTTTCATCCTTCACTGCCCAGCCTGCATCTTATCAGCCCTGATAAAATCCCCGACTGAGCATTCAGTCTGGCTGTGCTATATTGACGACTCGGCTATAATGATTCCTGAGCAGAGCCAGAAGGGGCAGGCTTGGGCTTGAAAAGACATCACAGAAGACAGACTCAGCTATAATGATTCCTGAGCAGAGCCATAAGGGGGCAGGCTTGGGCTTGAAAAGACATCACAGAAGACAGACTCCGCTATAATGATTCCTGAGCAAAGCCAGACTGAATGCTCAGTTGGGGATTTTATCAGGGATGGTAACAAGCAGGCTGAGCAGTGAAGAATGAAACAGAGAGCAGGGTAGGTGTTTTCTCTAATGTTCCCACTGATGTTTATGGTAAAATACATGAGGGTGCTTCATCTCTGGTCCCTCTGTGTCCTCCCAGTGCCCTGCACTATGATGCTACTGCCCCAGCTACCCACGCCTCCTCGATCACACGCACCATTTGTAAAACTTGCAACTGCGCAGAACGCCTCTGGCTACAGGAGCGCAATCGAAAGCCGGAGGCTGCACATGTTCAGTAGTCAACGATTGAGCAAGTCGCAAACTGTACTGGGGTTGACAGCAGCACAATGGTGGGGACCGGAAGGACACACAGGGACCCACTGCATCTGAAGAGTCTTATGCTGTGCCAGATTTTACTCGGCAACATCAATATCTAGCAGCAGCCAGTTGTCCTATGTCCAACATTGGTCCTATGTAGGGATGGTCAATGAGATTCAAATAATTTGCATTATGCAAATGTATGCAGCTTGAAAATTAACCAATCAAATTTTACCTCAGCTGGAGTTGATTGATTCGTGTTCAAGCTGCATAAAATTTGCATACTAAATTTGAATAATGCTGCATCAACTAAAATTTTTTATCTCATTGACCATCCCTAGTCCGATGAAGGAAAATGCCAATGTAGGACATCGTCCAACATAAGATTAGAGAGGTTAAAATATTTCATGATGAAAAATTTCCACTACACACTGTACGGGGAACAGCCAAGATGCAGGTTGCACCCACCAAACAGGTCGACGTGCTTCGTAGGTCCAAATCCCTCCGCCTCTGGGGATTGTAACCAACTGAAAAGCCAGAAGATAACCCAGCACCGTCTTGAAGATATATTATAAGCTCTTTATTGAAGCATCATGAAATAATGGTAGGATACAGCATAAAATGAGGCTAATGCGTCCAAAAGCAATGTTTTGGGAGGATGCCCTCCCTTTGTCAAGCCTAAAATGCCTTAAGAAAGATGCTGTATCCTGCCTTTATTTCATGATGCTTCAATAAAGAGCTTATAAAACATCTTCAAGACGGTGCTCAGGCCCGTGTCTATTAAACTGAACCAGAGGCGAAGCACCCTCATGTATTTTACAATATATATCAGTGGGAACATTAGACTGCTCTCTGTTTCATCCTTCACTGCACAGCCTGCTTGTTACAGCCCTGATAAAATCCCTGAGGCCTGGAACCCACTGAAAACAGCAAACGCAAAACGCTACCGCTAGAGTTTTGTCTGAGCGGTTTGCAAGCGGATTCATGCGCGTTTGCGGTCGCGTTTTGCAACATTGTATTTTTTTGCTCAGCGGTTGTGTAGCGTTTTGCGTTTTTATCCTGATTGGTCCTGTGAATTATTTTTCATTTTGTTAGTGTGCTGAACCGCAAAACGCTAGCAAAACCGCTCAGTTTAGGTTTTGCTGAGCGTTTCTGCTAGCGTTTCAATACTTTACATTGAAGCGCTAACGCTCCCAAAATGCTGCATGTCCTGCGTTTGCGTTTTTGGGAAACGCAAACGCTCCTGTGGAAGTTGCCCCAACCATTAACATCAGCTGAGCGTTTTGGCAAAACGCTAGCGTATCGCAGCGCTGCCAAAATGCTCAAAAAAACGCTCTTGTGGGTTCCAGCCCTGACTGAGCATTCAGTCTGGCTTTGCCCAGGAATCATTATAGCTGAGTCATTATAGCTGAGCCAGAAGGGGGCGGGCTTGGGCTTGAAAAGACATCAGAGAAGACAGATACAGCTATAATGATTCCTGAGCAAAGCCAGACTAAATGCTTAGTCAGGGATGTTATCAGGGCTGATAAGAAGCAGGGGAATTTGGATGGTTGGAGGCGCCCAATAGAAATAATAAGTGAATTTTTTGAGATGGTAAAAGATAAAAAATCAGAGTTGGTATTCTCTAAATAATTAATTTGACTTGGTCAGATTAAGGTAAAATATAATTTCATTTATTTGCGAACAGCACTGTGACAACGCGTTTCTCGGCGTAAGCCGCTTCCTCAGGTCGAATAAGTGCCTGCACTCCTGTGATTTATCCAGACAAGTCACTGGCAGGCATTCCACTTCCTGGAGGAGCCTCGGGGGGGAGGGAGGGAACCGGCGGAGAGCACACACACATGGAGGGGAACTCGCTCACCTGCTCCAGCAGAGTGGCAGCGGCCAGCTGAGGATTTTTACTACTTCCCGACGCGGAGGGAAACTCTGCATGCCGCTGGCGTGGTCTAGTCAGTGATGTCACTAGACCAGGCAGCAGCATGCAGAGTTTCCCTGGTGCACCTGGAAGAGGTAAGCTGTTCATTGGCTGCTGCCACTCTGGAGGGAAGAGCGAGGAAGGGGGAGCGGAAGCCACGAGGATTGGGGGGGGGGGGGGGAGAGAGACGTCCCCCTTTCCAGGCTACCTAAACTGGTGGACACCTATAGAACTACTACCTAAACTGAGGGGCACCTATAGGCCTACTACCTAAACTGGGGACACCTATAAACCTACTACCTAAACTGGGGACACCTATAAACCTACTACCTAAACTGAGGGGTACCTATAGACCTACTACCTAAAATGGGGACACCTATAAACCTACAACCTAAACTGGGTACGCCTATAAACCTACAACCTAAACTGGGTACGCCTATAGACCTACAACCTAAACTGGGTACGCCTATAGACCTACTACCTAAACTGGGGGCACCTATAGACCTACTACCTAAACTGGGGGCACCTATAGAACTACTACTAAACTGGTGGACACCTATAGAACTACTACTAAACTGGTGGACACCTACTACCTAAACTGGGGACACCTATAGACCTACTACCTAAACTGGGGACACCTATAGACCTACTACCTAAACTGAGGGGCACCTATAGACCTACCGAAACTGAGGGGCACCTATAGAACTACCTAAACTGGGGACATCTGGAACTACTACCTAAACTGGGGACACCTATAGACCTACTACCTAAACTAGGGACACCTATAGACCTACTACCTAAACTGGGGACACCTATAGACCTACTACCTAAACTGAGGACACCTATAGACCTACTACTTAAACTGGGGACACCTATAGACCTACTACCTAAAGTGGGGACACCTATAGACCTCTTCTGGATTCCCACTACACACTCTACTACACGGGATAATTCCTTGCCTTATTATGCATATAATAGTGAGAGTTGATGGTTTTGTTTTTATAGTTGATGGTTTTTTTCCCCTTGCAGAGTTTGAGCTGAAAGCTGAGCTGCCGACACCAAGCTTCAGCTTCGGAGGACAGTCGGGACACAGCGTCACTGCTATGGCTTTACAGAGGAGGGACTGAATCTGAGCTGCCGACACCGAGCTTCCGCTCCGGAGGACGGTCAGGACACAGCGTCACTGCTATGGCTTTACAGAGGAGGGACTGAATCTGAGCTGCCAACACCAAGCTTCAGCTTCGGAGGACAGTCGGGACACAGCGTCACTGCTATGGCTTTACAGAGGAGGGACTGAATCTGAGCTGCCGACACCGAGCTTCAGCTTCGGAGGACGGTCAGGACACAGCGTCACTGCTATGGCTTTACAGAGGAGGAGCTGAACTGGTAGACTCGGCCAACAACCTGAGGACAAGGACGCCACAGACTCCAGTCACTGCATCTTTCTTGTATTAAAGTTATTTTATAGAATCTATTGTATAATTTACGTTATTACTGTAAGCTACTTATGAATAGGAGTTTTGTATAAAGTTCTATCCGATAATGTATTTATAACCCTCTACCAGGTTACTGAAAAACAAACGAACCCAAGTACAGGCATATTCTTTTAGGGCCTGTTCACACTAGGGGCGTTTCCACCTTTTTCAAGCGCAGGCGCCAACAAAACGCTTGTGCAATGATTCCCTATGAGAGAGTTCACAGCTGAGCGGTTCATTTCCGATCCGCTCAGCAAAGCGCTGCCTGTACCATTCTTGAGGCATTTTTGCTATAAAGGAAGATATAGGAAAAAAGCAAAATGCTCACAAAATCGCTTTGTGCATCGATTGCGTTCACATTTTTAAGAATAAATACATTGTATTTATTCTTTTCCGGGTCAGCGTTCACTTCCTGACTTGCGACAGGGAGTGAATTACAAAACCGCTCTGAAAAAGCGCTTTTTACAAAAACGCAGCGCGCAGTGCAACGCCGGGAGGGGGGGAAAACGGTGCACAAAAACGCTTGCATTTTAGGTGTGAATGAAGCCTTAGGCCAGTTTCACACCTAATAGAAGTGGTGCAATAATGCCGAAATCAGCCTTCATATGACCCAGTGCCACTTTGCGGCAGCAGCAGGGTCATATGCATAGCTCCGGATACTCATTCGGTTTTCTCTTCTAGGTTTTATAAAGTTGTGCAAGGAAGATTGTGTCATCAGTGGGCACGTTAAAAAACCTGAGACAGTTTGGAGGAAAAGATTTTTACTTATCTGGGGCTTCCTTTAGGCCACTGTAAGTCCATCTTCTCCCTGGAAGTCCGTCGAGTCCCCTGTGGGCTGCTAATTCTGTGATTTAGCTGTGTTGGGGCCACTGTGCATGCATGGTTCTGGCCGCATGCACCACCTGATCGCGCTCCCGTCACCGGGATCGTTCTGCACAAATGCAGTTACAGTCTTGACAACTTGACAAACTGCACATGGGCAGAACATTCCCAGGCACAAAAGCACAATCGGGTGGTGCATGCGCAGTACTCCTAGTGGATGGGACTGAGAGAACAAGGCAGCAGACAGACTATGGGGGGCAGGAAGAATCCAGGTAAGTAAAAGTAATCTCGTCCTATAGTGTAAGGTGCGTGTTACACATAAAGGTGGCCATTAACGATACAATCCTACAGATGATGAATTATTTCCGATCACCAGGTTTATCTATTGGAAACAATCGTATAATAATGATCAAAATCCTACAATCCAATCAGAAATGTTAAATTGTCTGTGGGATTGTATTGTTAATGGCATCCATAACAGATTAGTGAGCAGTGATGCATATCTAAAGGGATAAAAAGCCTTAGAGCAAACAAAGATGTCCTGCAGGGCTAGAAGCCCAAATGATTGGGGAAGCAGTTAAAGATCGGGAGGATCACTATCAGGATCCTGATGAGTTATACACCATGTCAGACACGGCAGAGAAATGGTACTTAAAGGGAACCTTAACTGAACGGGGGGTAAAGAGTTTCATTTACCTGGGACTATTACCAGCCCCCTGCAGCAGTCTTGTGCCCTCGGAGCCGCTCTGGAATCCTCCGGTCCCCCGCTGTCACTTAGTTTCGTTTTTGACGTCTCACCAGTCGGCCAGCCGCCATGCGTATTATTGGACGCATTCCCTACTGCAATTAGCGCTGTTGCTGACCGCAACGCGTACAAAAATACGCGGTGACGCACCCCGCACACGTAGCCATGCGGCAATGCGTATTTTTGTACGCGTTGCGGTCCGCAACAGCGCTAATTGCAGTAGGGAATGCGTCCAATAATACGCACGGCGGCCGGCCGACTGGTGAGTCGTCAAAAACGAAACTAAGTGACAGCGGGGGACCGGAGGATTCCAGAGCGGCTCCCAGGGCACAGGACTGCTGCAGGGGGCTGGTATTAGCCCCAGGTAAGTGAAACTCTTTACCCCCCAATCAGTTAGGCCCCATTCACACTGCACGCGTTTCCAGCCGCGTTTTGGAAACGCGTGCAGGTGGCCGACACGCACGACATCAGACATTGCATAGAGTGCAATGTCTGATGTTCACACTGCATGCGTTCCGGACCTGTGCGGTCCGGGAACGCATGCTGCACGCATTTTTTGCAAAAACGCGTGGCTGTCCCATTCACTTTTCAGTGATGGGATCAGCCACGCAACGCATACAAACGCGGAGGGTGTGCGTTCGTACGCGTTGCGTTTCGTGTGCGTGCCCGTCCGCGTTTGTAATGTGAACGAGGCCTTAAGGTTCCCTTTAATCAAGCCTATAACACGTGTGAGGAGGTGGGGCACAAATGCACAGAGCAACATTTAAAGGAACCTTGGCTCAAAACTCAAATGAAGCCAGCGGATACACATGACCCCTCCAAAAAAAACCTCATAGATTATTGGTTCCACCTATCCGCACTGTCCACTGACAAGATCTCCCTTCAGTCTGGGGCACCACTAGCTACTTAATACTGAGGCTACCTAATACTAAGGGGCACCTGTAGCTACCTGTGATGGGTAAGGGAGGAGTGACAGCTGGGACAGCCAGCACATTTGCAGTGCGGTTCGGCTGGAGTTTGTTGGTTCATAGAGGGCGGAGTCTAGGGTGCCAGGACATCTGTGCCTATAGGCTCCTGTGATGTAAATCCGTGCCTGTAAATAACCAAGTCGGTTTTTTAGGTTTCAGTTCCCCTTTAAGGTACCCATGTATCTAGCGATGATGGGCAGATTCGGCCAAGAGACAGATCTCTCTCTGATCAAATCTGATTAGAGAGAGATCTGTTGGCTGCCCATACACCGCAGGCCGATTCCCGATTGGTTTCAGCATGAAATCTATCTGGGAAATCAGCCTTGTGACAACACATTGCTGGCCCAACACTGCCCCCCTAATGTAAAATGCCGGCAACCACCTGGGGCGCGTTTATTTGCAGATTTCGGACGGAGCCAGCGACGGCCACAGACAGGTATAATGCACCGGGGGTGGGACAGACGGTTTTTATGATGGGGGACAGCGCAGGGGATTTTCCCGATATTGCTTGCTGTTACCGCTGCTCATGCTCTTGGCGGCACTGATTTTCATCCAATTCGATAATATTTACTGAATCAGACAGTCAATTGGCTGCCAAGTCGAGACATGTATGGCCATCTTTAATTATTTGCATCTTATTGACCATCTCTATTTATCAAACCTATGATGGCCAGAGATAAAAGGTGTGTAGGGGGAGCAACTTATCAGGTTACCTTTTTTAAAAGACAGTTGTTACAAGAGAAATAGGCCTCGATTCATCATTTTCTTTGAGATAACTTTTTCCAGTTTGTTAAATTACCGAATTCGAAGTTTAGCGATTTCTAGTTGTATTCATCAAGGTTTTTCCTCATTCGGTGTGAAATCGATAACAATTCGGTAACGTGTCGATATTTCCATTTCACAACGGTAATGTAACACAAGGCCATAAGATTCCCGTGGAATTGTGGGTAAAAGGCAGTCCTTTGAGCACTACGTAGCAACATTCTGAATAGGGCTGAACACCTGGACCAGGATTCTGGAAGTGGCTTGGGACAATCCCACAATTTGATCGGAGCCTTTTCTAAAAAAAAAAATATAGTGCAGCTAGCAAATTAGTTAACCCTGGCACTGCCTGTGTTCTCTTACAAGAAGATTCAAGAGAAATGCAGATGTCCTGTTATAGCAAATAAATCTATTCTCTTGCAAAGTGATATGGTTCTAGACCTTATTCTTGCCCTTCTGCACATTTGAATCACTCTCAGCTGATACGTAACCACTTCAAATGGCTCCATCTTCTCTGTCAGCAATGATCTGACAGGAATAACGCCAGAGCAGTGAAGGAGATAACTAATCCTAAATTTAAAGGAGAACTGTAGTGAGAGGTATATGGAGGCTGCCATATTGATTTCCTTTTAAGCAATACCAGTTGCCTGGCTATTCACCTAATCCTCTGCCTCTAATACTTTCAGCCATAGGCCCTGAACAAGCATGCAGCAGATCAGGTGTTTCTGACAAATTTAGACAGATATGGCAAGATTAGCTGCATGCT
This sequence comes from Hyperolius riggenbachi, assembly GCF_040937935.1. Classification (NCBI taxonomy): domain Eukaryota; kingdom Metazoa; phylum Chordata; class Amphibia; order Anura; family Hyperoliidae; genus Hyperolius; species Hyperolius riggenbachi. Next base: position 24,688,298 of record NC_090655.1, on the reverse strand, counting down.
TGTTTCTGGTGTGATTCAGACACTTCTTTAGGCAAATAGACCATCAGGGCTGCGAGACAACTGGTATTGCTTAAAAGGAAATAAATATGGCAGCCTCCAGATCCCTCTCACTACAGTACTCCTTTAACGATAAACCACGCCCACTTTTTATTTTCATGAATTGCACTTTCTTCCGTTTTAACGCATCACTAACGAATTATTACCGAATACTCGCTAACAGCTGTAGATAAATTTGATGAATCCTGAAATCAACTTAACGAATTCGGCATTTTACCAAACTGTCGTTAACCAATTCGATAAGTCTTGATGAATCGAGGCCCTAATCTACTGGAACCTAAACTAGCACTAAAATGTGTAATGCTGGGCATACATGACTCGATTTTACCGCTCGATTCTGCAGGCGATTCTCTCATCTTCCACTCGTTTTATCTTTTCCCATTGTCCTCCATGCAGAGTCGAGCGGCGAAACCATCAGGTGGAAGATCGGACATGTCGGAAATTATCGAGCCATCTAAATGGCTCAGAATCGAGCCGTGTATTCCCGGCATTAAGGTGGCCATACATCTAGAGATTTTGCTGTACGATCTACCATTTTATTTGATCATTTTATCGAATCGAGAGAGATCCAGTATGCCCAATTGATGAAAAGTGGCTGATATGTCGAATCGCCCAGCTTAGTCGATTGAGCAGGATGCAAGAAATCGGTCGATTGTGCAGGAATCAGCTACTGTTTTCATTTGATCGACTCAGAATCAATTTTTGCATTCAGAGCATGGAGACACGACATCGGTCAGATTGATTAGTGAAGGTGACAGGGTTGCCACCTTATCCCCTTTAAAGAAAACCTGTATTGAGAAAAACCTCCCCTGGGGGGTACTCACCTCGGATGGGGGAAGCCTCCGGATCCTATCGAGGCTTCCCCCGTCGTCCTGTGTCCCACGGCAGCTGAGATAAAGCTCCCCGAACAGCGGGGATGTAAATATTTACCTTCCCGGCTCCAGCGCAGGCGCAGTATCGGCTCGGAGATAGGCAGAAATAGGCAATCGCTGTTGGCCCGCTGTCCTGCGCAGGCACAAGTTTCCTGCACCTGTGTGCCTATCTCCGTGTGGAGAGCCGCAACAGCGCCCCCGCTGGAGCCAGGGAAGGTAAACAAATCAGCGCTTGTCAGGCTGGGGAGGATTCCGGGACACTTCAGGGGAGCCAGCGCTGGATTGTCTGCAGCTACAGGGGAGGGGGAAGCCTCATTGGGACCCTGAGGCTTCCCTCTCCCGAGGTGAGTACCCCCCAGGGGAACATTTTCTTTTATACAGACTCTCTTTAAATACCAACACATATGAATTATCCATACCTTGTGGCTAGTTAGATGCAGTTTGGACATTGATTATGTGTGAGTAGCCCCAGGACCTGTATAACTTAATGTGCCGGTATTTAAAGGGATGAGGTGGTAACCCTGGTCAAGGTTAGTCGCATAGGAATCGCTTGTAGTGTATTGGTTATTAGCTGGTTGTCTTTCGATCAACTATACTGAAGTCGATTCCCCAAGAAAGTCGATCACTATGTTGATTGAATTATAATCACTAGATGTATGGCTACCTTAAAGCAGAAATCAAATAAAAACAAAGTGTGTAACTTACCTGGGGCTTCTGGCAACCGCTTGCAGCCTTCTTGTCCCGGGCCGGTCCTCCACGATCCTCCGTTCTCCCGCCGCCCGTTACTTTCGGAATCGCCGACATGGCAACTGCGCCTGTGTCCCCCGGGCCACGCGTAACTTTCTTCACATTCCTGCCCGCAATAGCGTCCTTTTGCCGATACAGTTACTGGCAGCAGGAGAATGGAGGACCGGTGTGGGACATGAAAGCTGCATGGGGCTGGCAGAAGCCCCAGGTAAGTTAAAGAGAAATCGTACCAAGAATTGAACTTCATCCCAATCAGTAGCTGCTACTCCCTTTCCCATGAGAAATCTTTTCTTTTCACATCATCAGGAGACTCTGTATGGCTGTTATTGGGCTTGATTCACATCTTCGTGTGAAACCGGTTATCCCACGCAAAAAAATCGCGTTCGCGCAATACTTTATCGCGTGAACACGAATGTTAACGCATGAAAAATTTGCATTACCGCGTGAACGTGAATTTTTGCACGTGATAACCGCTTTCACACTAAATTTTGCGCAAAGCACTTTTCACAGCGGGATAACAGTTATCACTGCTTTGTGAATCAAGCCCATTGTGGTGAAACCCCTCCCACAGTGTGACGTCAGGACCATGGTTCTGACATCACACTGTGGGAGCCGTGTTGCATTGTGGGAAATAACAGCTGTTTCTAACTACCAAAAAAAGCAAGCAGCATCTCCTTCCAGTGACATCAGCTGCCTGCAGTAGAAATGTCACCATGTGCTAAATGTCAAAACTGTAGATAAGGGAGAGGAAAGATATTACAATGGGCAGACACTGACTAAATCATTTATACATATTTATTGTAAAAATTGAGTATTTTTATTACCTTATTTTCACTGGAGTTTCTCTTTAAAGAGGAACTGTAACGACAAAACGGCCCCTGGGGGGTACTCACCTCGGGTGGGGGAAGCCTCAGGATACTAATGAGGCTTCCCACGCCGTCCTGCGTCCCTCGGGGGTCTCGCTGTAGCCCTCTGTACAGCCGTGACGCAATATTTACCTTCCTGGCTCCTGCGCTCTGATGGCTGTCGGTGCCGAAGTAGGCGGAAATACCCGATCGCCGTCGGGTCTGCTCTACTGCGCAGGCGCAAGTTTCCGGCGCCTGCGCAGTAGAGCGGACCCGACGGAGATCGGGTATTTCCGTCTATTTCCGTGGCGAAAGTCGCCACAGCGCCCCCGCTGGAGCCAGCAAAGGTAAATATTGAAGCTACAGTTGGCTCTGTCGCCGGCTGTTCGGAGGGCTGCAGCGAGACCCCCGTGGGACAGAGGACGGCGTGGGAAGCCTCATTAGGATCCGGAGGCTTCCCCCACCCAAGGTGAGTACCCCCCAGGGGAGGTTTTTGTTGTTACAGAGTCTCTTTAAAAAAAAACCTGAACTGAAAATAAAAGTCAAAATAAGCATACACAAGTCATACTTACCTCCCATGTAGTCTACTCCTCAGTGTCTTTCTCCTGTCCCGCATCCTGTTTGTTCACTGTGATCAAGGGAATTTAACGTCCTCCATTTTGAAAATGGTCATTGCCCATAACAGCTTTCTGGTCAGCACACAGTTAAACTGTAACATCGCCCACTTGAGCCATAGGGAAACATGGACATTACCTGGTACATCAGTTTTCCTCTGAGCTATAACTGACAGCAACTGATATTTTACTGACAGCAACTGATATATTTCAGATCTGACAAAATATTGTCAGAACTGGAAGGGATTATTGTCAGAAGAAAATGGTGAGCTTCTGAGAGGAACTGATGGCAAGGTAACTATGTAATGTTCATTTGAAGTTACCTCATGAGTTTATTTGAAATATTTTTACTCAGTACAGGTTCTCTTTAAATACTTGTTTTTATTTCAGTTCCGCTTTAAAGGTCCTAATAACATGTAGAAAGTAAATGATAAATAAACTCCGTGTGATCAGCCCCTGCTTACTGTACAGTTCCAGTAGAGAGGAGTTGTATTGCCTGCTCAGGTGTAATGGCTGGGCTGCGGCCGGCCGGGAGATTATTAGTGGAATTTGCAGGGCTGCACTTAGCTGCACTGGCTGTAAAGGAATGGACTCTGCACTACATTTCCCAGAACTCCTCACGCCGCAGTGCGTGTGACGTCATGCCAGGGCGGCGGCGCGCGGCGGTGTGGGAGGGAGCGGCTCCACCATCATGGCGGCTTCCATTTCGGGCTATACGTTTAGTTCCTTGTGTTATCACAGCGCCAACAGTAACTCGGATCACGTAAGTGCGGGTGGGGGAGCCGGAGGGGAGGAAGGGCCCGGCCTTGCTGCCGACCTCGGGGTGCCCGCGGGTGTGACGGGCAGCAGGGGGCCGGGTGTGGCTGTCACCCTTTACCCTCACACCTCTGCCTGTCACCTCCGAGGCTCTGGACACTGCTATGGGGGGGGGAGCATGAGGGGCACAGAGGGGTGGTGTGGATATATAGGGGGGTTAGTGTGTGTATGGGGGACAGAGGAGAAGTGGGGGACACAGAGGGGTGCTGTGTGTATGTGGGGGACACAGAGGGGTGTGTGTGTGTGTGGGGGACACAGAGCGGTGCTGTGTGTGTGTGGGGGGCACAGAGGGGTGCTGTGTGTGTGTGGGGGACACAGAGGGGTGCTGTGTGTGTGGGGGGGACACAGAGGGGTGCTGTGTGTATGTGGGGGACACAGAGGGGTGCTGTGTGTATGTGGGGGACACAGAGGGGTGCTGTGTGTGTATGTGGGGGACAGAGGGGTGCTGTGTGTGTGTGTGTATGTGTATGTTGGGGACACAGAGGTGTATGTTGGGGACACAGAGGTGTATGTTGGGGACACAGAGGGGTGTGTGTGTATGTTGGGGACACAGAGGGGTGTGTGTGTATGTTGGGGACACAGAGGGGTGTGTGTATGTTGGGGACACAGAGGGGTGCTGTGTGTGTGTATATATGTTGGGGACACAGAGGGGTGTGTGTGTATGTTGGGGACACAGAGGGGTGTGTGTCTGTATGTATGTGTGTATGTATGTTGGGGGCACAGAGGGGTGCTGTGTGTGTGTGTGTGTGTGTGTGTGTGTGTGTGTGTGACACAAAGGGGTGCTGTGTGTGTGCATGTTGGGGACACAGAGGGGTGCAGGGGTGAAGTTTCGAAAGCTTGCAAAGAAATATTGTACAGTTAATCATTAAAGAGAACCGGAAGCGGGTATTTTAAATGTTAAGAGGACACGGGCATGTTCTGTGCATAATCGCATGTCTCTGTGTCTGTATTGCCGCCTCTAGTCGTCATGTCGTTTTTATTCTAGATCACACTGCAGTCATCTACATTCCATAGCACTGTGAAGATCTTTAGGATAAAACTTGAGGTGCTGCACTATTTTTTTTATTTTTTTTGCCCAACTGGATTGAGCTCGATCTAGCAGGTAGAGGAAAAACGAGAGCAGGTGACAGTGCTTGGGATGAGCACTGTACAGACGCATTACCTTGGTACTCCAGAGCGACATGTAGCGTGGCTATGGTGAGGGTCGATGGGACGGAGGGCGTGTTAATGAGTTTAGCAATGTACTTTGGCCATCGCTTAAAGATCCAGCCTTAGCTGAGTTCCATCCAGTGTGTGCATAGCTTTGGTCTGCTAACACACAAAGATCAGTGTGACGCCTTCGATGACATATCGAATGCGTCATGGAGTTACCAACGCTAGTTCTTCGCAAACCACCCAAACTGACAGTTTTTGGTTTAAATACACTTTTTTTTCCCTTCACCAAAGGGCTGGAGAAATCTTTTCATGGTCAGTTAATTAGCCTCCTGTTGAAAAGATTCTCTGCCAGCACAGGGACCCCCAACCAGGCAGAAGGAAATCTCACACCTCCACTGCCTAACCCCGACTTGGTGGCTCCTCAGCTCCGTACATGAAAAGAGCAGCCACAGGAGGTCCTGCTAACATCCTGCAGAAGCCACTTAGAGACTACAGCTGGCTTTCTCAATGACCTTAGGAAAACCTGCTGTGACCTCAGGAATCCCAATATTCATATGTTCTCCATATTTCCTTCATAATTCCTGACATAGCAGATCTCCCTGCCCATGAAATCTGCACAGGTTATGGGATTCCACAGGGCGCTGGTTCTGACAGGTTTACGGACCAATCGGACTGCCAGATCTAGCGTAAGATTGTTTTAAAATAACCCTCTAATACCCCAGGGGTCTGATTCCCCAAGCTTGGTATCAACGTTCTTGATAAATTCTGACAAACCTAAAAATGTTATTAGATTTAACCTAACTTGTACGGTTTGCAGATGAGCACCCTTATCATGATTCAGGTAAATTTTTGTCTCTATGAGAGGGGCAGAGATCTCCTATTCCCAAAGAGGTGTGTGATCCACGCCCCCCTAACCCCTCCTTGCTGGAGTGGGGGCTATAACCAGACAGAGCCCAGAAAGCTCTGAGTCCTTTACCTTCAATCTGATGCCTAGTAACATCCTGGCAGCCCGCAGGGACACGGGCCAACCTCCATCTTTGAACTTTCTAACAAAGGCCTGTTGGCCGCATGGCAACCGCCATTTTGGGACTTTCGCCAAAGACTTGCGATTGCCGCATGGACTACCAATAACTGTATTTGAACTGTATATAATCAGACATTCTGTTCTCTTTTCCTCTCTTCTCTCTGTCAATCAATCTGTTCTAAAATAAGCTGTGTGTATGTAGTTTAGAAATAAACTAACGATTTTATCGTTCAGTCTTGTGCCTGTTCTGGTCATCTGATTGCTGCTATAACGAACCTGCCCTCTGAAGAGTCAGTCATACTACCGCATTGTTTTCTGATTTACTTATAAATTGTTGATTTGCTAGCTAGGTTGTAAATAACCGTTTCTTCCTTCTAGGATTAGCTAGTACCAGATTTCCTGTGCGAAATCGATAACTTCGTTTCTCGATTATAAATACAATTCGAGATTGCATCATATAGGGACCCAGTAACCTTTCTTTAACGTCACATTGCTCACAGTCTTTAAGCCGTCGGAAGTGATTATTCCCCGAACGGTGACTTGAGCGTGTTGAACGTGATTAGGCTGGCTACCGTATTATGATAGCGGGAGTCTCTCTCCTCCCTGAACTTGAGAGAGTGGTGGCAGTTACTTTATTTACCCGATTTCCAGCGCGAAATCGATATTTTTAGTGTACCGATTGTATATACAATCAAAATTGTACATGTATGGGCACCTCCAACCAATCTTAACCGTTTACTACGCACACAGTGAATTTGCCTCCAGCAGTCTCTAGTGCATGAGACCTACATGGCAACAGTGGCCTAGTAATACGGGATTGGTGGATGTTTGTCCCATTACATATTGTCGGCAGCTGCGCGACCAATCTTTACTGTCAGTCTGTTCACCGTACTTCCTGCGTATGCTAACAGGAGCAGATTAGACGAGATTGGCACGCTCTGTCGCCCTTTACTTTCTTACCTCTGACGATCCAGCAACCGGTCTCGTTGTCCGTCTGCGCCCGTACTTCCTGCGTACGCTAACGGGAGCAGATCTCGACGGGATCGCGGGGCTGGATTGTCACAATCAGTACTAATCCCTAGGCTGTGGAGTCGGAGTCGGGGCAATTTTGGGCACCTGGAGTCGGAGTCGTGGTTTCAGAAACTGAAGAGTTGGAGTCGCATGTTTTTTGTACAAAATCCACAGCCCTGTTAAGTATTAGACTAAGGAGTCGGAGTCTGAGCAGTTTTGGGTACCCGGAGTTGGAGTCTGAGTTGGAGTCGTGGTTTCAGAAACTGAGGAGTCGGAGTTGGAGTCGGAAGATTTTTGTACAGACTCCACAGCCCTGAGTTCACATTGGGGACACAGGAAGGGTGTGTGTTTGTGCAGGGTACTGGGTTAGCCAGTAGCGGAATCCGCAAAATATTCACTTTTTTTTTTTTTGCTTTGCAGCGTGAAATGAAGACACACACATACACACTCTTCCAGCTGCAGGAAAGTCCCCATTATCCTGCACTGGGTATTCCCTAATGCCCAACTTATTTTCTTGCAGGTCAGGTGACACGGTGGAGAGACATACTTGTGCTCTTCAAACTTCGTTAGGAATATTTTTGCATTTTTATTTTTGCCATGATTTTGTGGATTCTTTATAATTCTTCATGGATTCAGTCCGACCTAATCTGCCGTCACCAGAATTACATAATTGGGTTTAGAATTAAAATGTAGATAAGATACAGATTCATCAATATAAGTTTTTTTTTTTTTTTTTTTTTTTTTTTTTTTTTTGTGCTATTGTGCTAAAGAAAAATACGACACCAATAGTCTTGTTGCTATTACAGGCATTTGTTTTGTATGTTTGCAGCAATTTATACTGCACTTAAAAGGAACCTTATGTCAGAGACAAATAGAGGCTGCAATATTTATTTCCTTTTAAAACCACTTGAGGACGGACCGCAGTGTTAAACCCTCCTAAAGACCACGCCATTTTTCTGTAAATTGTCCACTGCAGCTTTAAAGAGACTCTGTAACAAATTGCTCAGCCTTAGTTCTTATCCTATAAGTTCCTATGCCTGTTCTAATGTGCTCTGGTTTACTGCAGCCTTTCCTAATTGCACTGTCTCTGTAATAAATCTTATCTCCTTTCCTCTGTCGTGTCTGTCGGGCTAAGGCTTGAATGTGTGGAATGTGCAGGGCTGCTTGTGATTGGATAGAAGCGATACACACCCTCTGCAGGCCCCCTGCCCACTCTGTATGACTCACACACTCTGCTTATGTGAGCCTATCACAAGCTGGTTAGTTTGTTTGTAAACAATGCCTAAAACTGTAAATTACAAGCCAGGATTGCAGCAGAGAGAGGCAGAAACAGCACAGAGGGGCAGAGGAGAAAATAAGGAATATAATGGTATGCTTTTTGGTGTAAGAATATTAGAGTACAGATTCTCTTTAAGGCCTCGCTGCAGGGCCACACAACTCGGCACACAAGTGACGCTCTCCTGTGTCCCAGGGGGACAGCCGTGTCACACAGATGTCCCCAGTACAGCGCTGCTGTAGATCGCAGTGCTGTACAATGTATATAGACGGCGAAACATCTAGTCTGTATGCTTGTTTAGGGTTTATGGCTAAAGGTAGCCATAAATCTAGCGATGTATTGGCAGATCAACTAAATCTTTCTGATCGAATCTGATTAGAGAGACATCTGTTGTTGTCCATACACCGCAGGCCGATTCCCGATCAGTTTCATGCTGAAATTGATAAATTGATCCGGAATTGGCCTAGTGACACTGAATCCGCTGCCTTGCCAGCCCAGTGTTCCATCTCCCTACCCCCCACACACACCCCACCCCTCCTGCAGTATATGCTACCTGTCCGTGTCCGCTGGCTCCATCCACAATCCACATACACGCACCCCACGTGGTCCCTGCCGAATACGTGGCCGCGTGTGTGACATCACACGTACCCACATTACTTTGGCAACCATGTGAGGCGCGTGCATGGATGAAGCACGGAGCCATGTGACCAAAGTCTGCCCGAGATTGGTCCCCTTATTGATCGGGCATGCTCTTGGCGGCACCGATTTTTCAATCGATTTGATAATTATTGAATCAGATGGTCAATCGGCTGCTGAGCCACTAGATGTATGGCTACCTTAAAGGATACATCTGAGGAGCATAAAGATAAAAATAATCCACTTACCTGGGCCTCCCCCAGCCCCTGGCAGTCGTCCTGTGCCCTCGCCACAGTTCCGCTCCCTGCCCGTGGCCCGGAGTCCCCTCTGGTACCAGAGGCCCGCTTGCGTTCCAGCACGCATCTCATGTAGTCGAGCTGACGTCATCCGGACTGTACTGCGCAGTAGCTCTTCACCTGCGCGTTACTGTCCCGATGATGTTAGTGGGACTTAGTGAGACGCATGCTGGTGCGCATGAGAAGCCGACCTGGCGAGGTCGGCTTCTCCACCTGAGGGGACCGGGAGCCACCAGAGCTGCGGTGAGGGCGCAGGACGGCTGCCAGAGGCTGGAGGAAGCCCCAGGTAAGTGGATTTTTTTTTTTACTCCACAGACCTTCCCTTTAACAGTATCAAAGGCAGAGGAGCAGCTGGGCAGCCAGGCAACGTACATTGTTTGAATGGGGAAAAAAAAAAAAAGTTCAGCCAATACAGTGAATTTTGGTCATAGCAACCATTTGAGGTTAGATTGGAAGATGACACTTGAGTGGTTGCTATAGGCAACCTCCATTCAGCCCTGCCCTCACTTGCTCAGCTATTGGCTGGTAGCGTCTCCTCTCTGTGCACAGTAACCAATGCCCTTCTCCCCTGTCTTTCCAGGAAGGCTTTTTATTGGGTGATGTCAGGCAGGAAGAATCTTTCTCTATAAGTGACTCTCAGATTAGCAACACAGAACTACTGCAAGTCATAGGTGAGTTTTCACATGCCTTTCTCATAACTGTTCTGTTGTGTGTATTGTTCACTGTGTTTTTAAACTTGGGTGATATTTTTACCTTTCAGAGATCCATAAACATGAGCCATGCACAAAACTATTCAGGCAAGTATTATTATTATTGTTGTGTACTTAGTGCTTACATTTATGCAGCACTTCACAAAATACACAGTCATGTCACGGATTGTCCTAAAGGTGGCCATTAATTGTCCAATTTCTAGCGATAAATCGTTCGAGCGATCAGAAAGTCTGATCGGATTGGTTGGAAATAATCTCCATTGATGGGCAGAATCGATTATAAAAAAAAGTCGTCCGATTGGATTTTTGTCAAACTAAAATTTGGATTTTCTTGTTGGTTGTGATAGAAAGCGAAGATTGGTTCATGATGGTGTAGGGAACGATTTTGCTTCCGATCAGAATTATCCGATCGTTCAAATTATTTTTTAGAAATCATTAGTGGCCACCTTAGAGGAGCTCACACTCTAATCCTACCAAAGTCATAGTCTAATGTCCTGCCATATTATTATTATGTATTTATATAGCACTGACATCTTCTGCAGCACTTTACAGAGTGCATAGTCATGCCACTGACTGTCCTCAGAGGAGCTCACACTCTAATCCTACCATAGTCCTAGTCTAATGTCCTACCACATTATTATTATGTATTTATATAGCATGGACAGCTTCTGCAGCAGATTACAGAGTACATAGTCATGTCACTGACTGTCCTCAGAGGAGCTCACAATCTAATCCTACCATAGTCATAGTCTAATGTCCTACCATATTATTATGTATTTATATAGCACTGACAGCTTCTGCAGCACTTTACAGAGTACAATGTCATGCCACTGACTGTCCTCGGAGCTCACAATCTAACCCCTACCATAGCCATAGTCTAATGTGCTACCATATTATAATGTATTTACATAGCACTGACATCTCCTGCAGCACATTACAGAGTACATAGTCATGCCACGGACTGTCCTCACAGGAGCTCACAATCTAATCCCTACCTGAGCTCGGAGTCCACCCCACACTTCAACTGTGGATTAAGGACTTCCTAACAAACAGATCTCAGGTTGTCAAGCTAGGCTCCATCACCTCGCAGCCAAGGATCACCAATACAGGGGCCCCACAAGGCTGCGTCTTGTCACCATTCCTGTTCTCCCTCTACACGAACAATTGCAGATCCTCAGCGAATTCCGTCAAGGTAATCAAATTTGCGGACGACACCACCATAGTCGGCCTGATCTCCAACAACGATGACCAGGCATACCGCCACCAGGTCGACAGGATTTGCCACTGGTGCAGGGAGAACAAGCTGGTCCTCAACAACGCAAAAACCGTTGAAATCATCATTGACTTTAGGAAGCATGCCCCCACCCCCACCTCCACTGCACATTGGAGGGATGCTGGTGGAAAAAGTGCCCTGTGCCCGCCTCCTGGGCACCACCATCTCCAGCACCCTGAAGTGGAAGGCAAACACTGTCTCCATCCAGAGGAAAGCCCAACAGAGGCTCTACTTTCTCCGCCAACTGAAGAAGTTCGGCATGTCCCTGAAACTCCTGACAAGCTTCTATACCGCAACCATCGAATCCGTCCTCTGTTCTTCCATCCTTGTCTGGTATGCTGGCTCCACTGAAAGTGACAGGCGCAAACTACAGAGGGTCATCAGGTCAGCGGAAAAGATAATCGGGCACTCACTCCCTGCCCTGGACTCCCTCTACAATGCCAGACTACGCTCCAGAGCAACGAAGATTGCCAAGGACCCCTCACACCCTGGTCACCAGTTTTTCAATCAGCTCCCCTTGGGGAGGAGGTACCTGAGGTATAGGTCCATCTCCACAAAGACCATGAGACACAAAAACAGCTTCTTCCCCTCAGCAGTAAACTCGCTGAACTTTAACTCTGCTCATGCTCTCCTCCTGTAGACTTTCTGCCTGTAACCAACCTAGTTATGGAGAATTGTGGTTCATGTATATATGTGTGTTGTATTGATGTCTATTATGCCCTATGTTCTGATGTCTCAGATGTTTCTATGTATATGCCCTGTATTCAAGTGCCAAGCCCAATTCCGGGCACGACCCAGTCGTGCTTGGCGAAATAAAAGTGATTCTGATTCTGATTCTGATTCTGACCATAGTCATAGTCTAATGTCCTGCCATATTATTATTATGTATTTATATAGCACTGACATCTTATGCAGCACTTTCCAGAGTACATAGTCATGTCACTGACTGTCCTCAGAGGAGCTCACAGTCTAATCCTACCATAGTCATAGTCTAATGTCCTACCATATTATTATGTATTTATATAGCACTACCATCTTCTGCAGCACATTACAGAGTACATAGTCATGCCACTGACTGTCCTCAGAGTAGCTCACAATCTAATCCTACCATAGTCATAGTCTAATGTCCTACCATATTGTTATGTATTTATATAGCACTGGCATCTTCTGCAGCACTTTACAGAGTACATAGTCATGCCACTGACTGTCCTCAGAGGAGTTCACAATCTAATCCCACCATAGTCATAGTCTAATGTCCTTCTATATTATTATTATGTATTTATATAGCACTACCATCTTCTGCAGCACATTACAGAGTACATAGTCATGCCACTGACTGTCCTCAGAGTAGCTCACAATCTAATCCTACCATAGTCATAGTCTAATGTCCTACCATATTATGTATTTATATAGCACTACCATCTTCTGCAGCACATTACAGAGTACATACTGTACTCATGTCACTGACTGTCCTCAGAGGAGCTCACAGTCTAATCCTACCATAGTCATAGTGTATTCTCCTACCATATTGTTATGTATTTATACAGCACTGACATCTGCAGCACCTTACAGGGTTCTGTATTTTTCACATCATAAGACATACCTGGGTTTAGAGGCCGAACACCAGGAAAAAGAATTCGAAACCTGGTGCAGGGGCTTCTTTTGAAGTGACAGTAGCAGCAGCCAGCCCCAGGTATCCCACCCCCCCCCCCCCCTCCTTTGCTATTAGCTTGTGGGTAGAAGTAGCACCCTCTTGAATATTGAATGATTTGGCCCATAAGATGCACAGACTTCCCCTTAGGGGGCCATGCATGTAACAATTTTCCCATTTGATACTTGGCAGATTCAATCACTGTGATTGATGCCGCTAGAAATCTGTGCTGAAAACCTTGCCCGGCGATTTCTGGACAAAGTAGGTTGACTTGGTCGATCGGCGGTGGTAGTGGTGTTTAAATTCAGGATGACTGATTTGCATTGTTGGCAATAGAGCTTACACTCACCTGGCCGCTGACACATCTTCTTTCCATACTTGCCAGGCTCTCCTCCCTGCCTCTTCTCTCCTGGGGTGCCTGAGTCACGTGCCAAACACTAGAGACCTCTAATGGTCACATGGGGTATGTGCCACTGGGCCCCGGAGAGAAAAGACAAGCAGGAACAGCTTGGGCGGTGGACAGAAGACACGCGTCGGCGGACAGGTGAGTGTAAGCTCTGTTGTCTACACTCTGCACGGCCGGGGCGGGAAGCACATAGATGTAGAGATGTAGGGGGACTGGCAGCCAGTGCGCAACTCCAAATCTATTCAAGAGATTTAATGCTTGCCTCTGAAAATCGGTGTGTGGAAAAATTCAAGCCCTCTCAGATCTGATCCCAGTAGTATTTATCTGACAATCTAATCTGGTGGCCATCTGTTAGTGTATGGCCTTCTTTACTTTGTTTACCCTGCAAGCCTTATCGGTTTGCCATAAGGGGAGTACACACAATTGACAAATGTGGCCCGTCGGGGATCAGGAGCTGAT